>NW_026624941.1:3149-5514 GCF_030028575.1 Malurus melanocephalus | reverse complement strand
CCATCCCACCACCATCATCATCATCATCTCCATCCCACCATCACCATCCTCACCCCCACCCCCACCCCCACCCCCCCTGATGTCCCCTCACCTGTGTTGATGTCCCGGCGCGGCCGAGGGGCGGGGCCGGAGGGCGGGGGACACCGGGGGGCTGTGGGGACACAGAGGTCATTGTGAGGTCATTGTGAGGTCATCGTGATGGTCACCATGAGGTCACCGTGAGGTCACCATGATGGTCACCATGAGGTCATCGTGATGGTCATTGTGATGGGCACCGTGATGGTCACCATGAGGTCATCGTGATGGTCACCGTGAGGTCATTGTGAGGTCATCGTGATGGTCACCATGAAGGTCACCATGAGGTCATCGTGATGGTCACCGTGAGGTCATTGTGAGGTCATCGTGATGGTCACCGTGATGGTCATCATGATGGTCATCGTGATGGTCACCGTGAGGTCATCGTGATGGTCATCGTGATGGTCACCGTGAGGTCATTGTGATGGTCATTGTGAGGTCATTGTGATGGTCATTGTGAGGTCATTGTGAGGTCATCGTGATGGTCACCATGAGGTCATCGTGATGGTCACCGTGATGGTCACCGTGAGGTCATTGTGAGGTCATCGTGAGGTCATTGTGATGGTCATTGTGAGGTCATTGTGAGGTCACCATGATGGTCACCATGAGGTCATCGTGATGGTCACCGTGAGGTCATTGTGAGGTCATCGTGATGGTCACCATGATGGTCACCATGATGGTCATGGGGGAACACAGAAGTCACCGTGAGGTCGTCGTGATGGTCACCATGATGGTCACCATGAGGTCACAATGAGGTCACCACAATGGTCACGGGGGGACATAGAGGTCACCATGAGGTCATCGTGATACTCATTGTGAGGTCACCGTGATGGTCACCGTGATGGTCACTGTGAGGTCACCATGAGGTCACCATGATGGTCACCACAAGGGTCACCATGAGGTCACTGTGATGGTCACCACAAAGGTCACCATGAGGGTCACAGTGAGGTCACCGTGATGGTCACCATGTGGTCATTGTGAGGTCATAGTGATGGTCACCATGAGGTCATTGTGAGGTCACCATGAGGTCACTGTGATGGTCACCACAAGGGTCACCATGATGGTCACCACGAGGTCACTGTGAGGTCACCATGAGGTCACCATGAGGGTCACAGTGAGGTCACCGTGAGGTCACCATGAGGGTCACCATGAGGTCACTGTGATGGTCATCGTGATGGTCACCATGAGGTCATTGTGAGGTCATCGTGAGGTCACAGTGAGGTCACCATGAGGTCACCGTTAGGTCACTGTGATGGTCACTGTGATGGTCACCGTGAGGTCATTGTGATGGTCACCGTGATGGTCACTGTGAGGTCACCATGAGGTCATTGTGATGGTCATTGTGATGGTCATCGTGATGGTCACCGTGAGGTCACCGTGAGGTCATTGTGAGGTCACCGTGATGGTCACTGTGAGGTCATTGTGATGGTCACCGTGATGGTCACCATGAGGTCACCATGAGGTCATTGTGAGGTCACCGTGATGGTCACCATGAGGTCGCCATGATGGTCATTGTGATGGGCACCGTGATGGTCATCGTGATGGTCATTGTGATGGTCATTGTGATGGTCATTGTAATGGTCATCGTGATGGTCACCATGAGGTGACCGTGAGGTCACTGTGATGGCCATTGTGATGGTCATCGTGAGATCACCATGAGGGTCACCATGAGGTCATTGTGAGGTCACCATGAGGTCATTGTGATGGTCACCACAAGGGTAACCATGAGGTCACCATGAGGTCATCATGATGGTCACCATGATGGTCACCATGTGGTCATTGTGAGGTCATAGTGATGGTCACCATGAGGTCATTGTGAGGTCACCATGAGGTCACTGTGATGGTCACCACAAAGGTCACCATGAGGGTCACAGTGAGGTCACCGTGAGGTCAGCATGATGGTCACCATGAGGTCACCATGATGGTCATCTTGATGGTCACCACAAGGGTCACCATGAGGTCACCACGAGGGTCACCAAGAGGTCACTGTGAGGTCACCATGAGGTCACCATGATGGTCATCGTGATGGTCACCATGAGGTCACCGTGAGCTCATCATGATGGTCACATGAGGTCAACACAAGGGTCACCGTGAGGGTCACCATGAGGTCACCACAAAGGTCACCATGTGGTCACCATGATGGTCACCATGATGGTCACGGAGGGACACAGAGGTGACCGTGAGGTCATCATGATGGTCACCGTGAGGGTCACCGTGAGGGTCACCATGAGGTCACCATGATGGTCACCACGAGGTCAACACAAGGGTCACCGTGAGGGTCACCGTGAGG
>NW_026624941.1:0-2134 GCF_030028575.1 Malurus melanocephalus | reverse complement strand
AGTCGCCGCAGAGGCCGCAGGTCCGGTTTCGGAGCCGCGGTGACGCCGTGATGACCACCAGGCCCCCGGGGCCGATGGCCACGCTCAGGTCAGTGGTCAGCAGCAGCAGGGAGTGGCCGGAGGGGGCGGGGCCGGAAGKGGCGGGGCCGGAAGGGGCGTGGCCGATGCAGACGGAGCGGTCAGGCAGGCAGAAGGGCAGCGGGAGGGTGGCGCCGTCCAGCTGGGGGAGGGGAGGGGAGGGGTCATCTTCATCATGGTCATCATCGTCATGGTCATCATCATCAACATAATCATAATCTCTTCATCATCTCAATCATCATCGTCATCACCTTCATCATCCAAACGTCATTCATCAACTCCACCATCATCATCATCATCATTGTCATCATCATCATCGTCATCGTCATCATCGTGAATCAACGTCATCATCATCGTCATTATCGTCATTGTCATCATCATCGTCATCATCATCATCCAACCTTCATCCAACTTTCATCCATCATCATCATCCTCATCACAGTCATTATCATCATCGTCATTATCATCATCATTGTCATCATGACCCTTCATCTGACCTTCATCCATCAACTCTATCAGCATCATCATCATCCAAACGTCATCCATCAACTCTACCATCATCATCTTCATCATTATCATCATCATCATCGTCATTATCATCGTCATCATCTCAACCATCATCATCTCAATCATCCTCCTCATCATCATCATCCAACAATCATCCACCAACTCCATCATCGTCATCATCTTCATCATCATCACCATCATCATTCTCATCATCATTATCATCACCATCATCATCTGACTTTCATCCATCAACTCCATCATCATCACCATCATCACCATCGTCATCGTCATTATCATAATTGTCATCATCATCATCATCTCAATCATCCTCATCATCATCATCTTCATCATCCAACCTTCATCTTCATCATCATCATCAACATCAACTTCATCATCATCATCCAACCTTCAGCCATCAACTCATCATCATCATCAACCATCATCGTCATCGTCATCTCAATCATCTTCATCATTGTGATCATCATCATCATCATCTCAACCATTATCATCGTCATCATCATTTTCGTTCAACCCTCATCATCATCTCCATCATCATCATCATCATTGTCGTCATCATCACCATCATCATCGTCATCATCACCATCATCATCGTCATTATCATCATTGTCATCATCATCATCATCATCGTCATCTCAACCATCATCTTCACCATCATCATCATCATCACGAACTTCATCATCATATCCGACCTTCATCAATCAACTCCATCATCATCGTCATCATCATCATCATCCTCTCAACCATCATCATCATCATCCTCTCAATCATCTTCATCATCATCATCATCGTCACCATTATCATCAACATCAACTTTATCATCATCATCCGACCTTCATCCATCAACTCCATCATCATCGTCATCATCATCATCATCCTCTCATCCATCTCCATCATCAACCATCATCATCATCATCCTCTCAATCATCTTCATCATCGTCATCATTATCATCATCACCATTATCATCAACATCAACTTCATCATCATATCCGACCTTCATCAATCAACTCCATCATCATCGTCATCATCATCATCATTCTCTCATCCATCTCCATCATCATCCTCTCAATCATCTTCATCATCATCATCATCATCGTCACCATTATCATCAACATCAACTTTATCATCATCATCCGACCTTCATCCATCAACTCCATCATCATCATCTCCATCATCAACCATCATCGTCATCATCATCATCATCCAAACGTCATCCATCAACTTCACCATCATCATCTTCATCATTATCATCGTCATCGTCATCATCATCATCCTTCCTTCATCCATCAACTCCATCACCATCGTCATCATCGTCACCATCATCATCATCATCATCGTCATCATCCTTCATCCCACCTTCTCCATCCATCCATCCGTCCTTCATCCATCACCATCATCACCATCATCTCCTCCATCCATCCATCATCATCATCATCACCATCACCATTATCTCCTCCATCCGTCCTTCATCCACCATCATCATCATCATCTCCATCACCTTCATCCTCCCCCTCCCCTTCGCCCCTCCCC
>NW_026624940.1:20002-22576 GCF_030028575.1 Malurus melanocephalus | reverse complement strand
ACTGGGGGTAACTGGGAGCAACTGGGGGACACCCCGGGGGTAACTGGGAGTTACTGGGAATGACTGGGAGTTACTGGAATGCACTGGGAATTACTGGGAATGCACTGGGGGTAACTGGGAGTTACTGGGAGGGTTACTGGGAATTACTGGGGAGGTTAATTGGGGTTACGGGGAGTTACTGGGAGTGACTGGGAATTACTGGGAATTATTGGGAATGTACTGGGGGTAACTGGGAATTACTGGGAGACACCCCGGGGGTAACTGGGAGTGACTGGGGATAACTGGGAGTGACTGGGAATGACTGGGAATGCACTGGAGGTAACTGGGAGTTACTGGTGAGGTTAATTGGGGTTACTGGGAGTTACTGGGAGTGACTGGGGGGGTTACTGGGAATTACTGGGAACTCACTGGGAGCTACTGGGAATGTACTGGGAATGTACTGGGAATTACTGGGAACGTACTGGGGGTAACTGGGAATTACTGGGAACGTACTGGGGGTAACTGGGAATTACTGGGAACGCACTGGGGGTGACTGGGAATTACTGGGAGCAACTGGGAGTGACTGGGGGGGTTACTGGGAATTACTGGGAGTGACTGGGAATACACTGGGAATGCACTGGGAGTGACTGGGAGAAACACTGGGAGCCCTGGGAATTACTGGGGGGGGTAACTGGGAGTTACTGGGAACACACTGGGAGTGACTGGGAATTACTGGAAATGTACTGGGAATTACTGGGAACACACTGGGGGTAACTAGGAATTACTGGGGGGGGTTACTGGGAGGTACTGGTGGTTACTGGGAGTTATTGGGAACGCACTGGGAGTCACTGGGAATCACTGGAAATGTACTGGGAATTACTGGGAACACACTGGGGTTAACTGGGAGTTACTGGGGGGGGTAACTGGGAGTTACTGGGAACACAATGGGAGTGACTGGGAATTACTGGGGGGTTACTGGGAGTTACTGGGAATTACTGGGAGCAACTGGGAACACACTGGGAGTTACTGGGGGACACCCCGGGGGTAACTGGGAATTACTGGGGGGGTAACTGGGAGCTACTGGGAATTACTGGGAGCCCTGGGAGGGGCACTGGAGTTACTGGGAGTTACTGGGAATAACTGTGGGGATTACTGGGAATTACTGGGAATGCACTGGGGGTAACTGGGAGTGACTGGGAATGACTGGGAGTTACTGGGAATTACTGGGGGGTTACTGGGAATTACTGGGAGCAACTGGGAACACACTGGGAGTTACTGGGGGACACCCCGGGGGTAACTGGGAATTACTGGGGGGGTAACTGGGAGCTACTGGGAATTACTGGGAGCCCTGGGAGGGGCACTGGAGTTACTGGGAGTTACTGGGAATAACTGTGGGGATTACTGGGAACTACTGGGAAGGCACTGGGAGTTACTGGGGGGGTTACTGGGAGTTACTGGGAATGCACTGGGGGTAACTGGGAATTACTGGGGGGGGTTACTGATGGTCACTGGGAGTTACTGGGCATTACTGGGAGTTACTGGGAATTACTGGAAATATACCGGGAATTACTGGGAACACACTGGGGGTAACTGGGAATTACTGGTGGCGTTACTGGGAGCGACTGGGAGTGACTGGAATGCACTGGGCATAACTGGGAATTACTGGGGGACACCCCGGGGCTTACTGGGAGCGACTGGGAGTTACTGGGAGCGACTGGGAGTTATTGGGAGTTACTGGGAATTATTGGAAATGTACTGAGAGTTACTGGGAACACACTGGGGGTTACTGGGAATTACTGGGAGGGTTACTGGGAATTACTGGGGACACACTGGGAGTTACTGGGAATGCACTGGGGGTTACTGGGAGCAACTGAGGGACACCCCGGGGGTAACTGGGAGCGACTGGGAGTTACTGGGAATTACTGGAAGTTATTGGGAGTTACTGGGCGTTACTGGGTATTACTGGGAGTTACTGGGAGCCATTACTGGGAGTGACTGGGAGTGACTGGGAATTACTGGGAACGCACTGGGGGTAACTGGGAATTACTGGGGGAGTAACTGGGGGTAACTGGGAGTTACTGGGAATTACTGGAAATATACCGGGAATTACTGGGAATGCACTGGGGGTAACTGGGAATTACTGGGGGACACCCCGAGGGTAACTGGGAATTACTGGGGGGGTTACTGGGCATTACTGGGAGTAACTGGTGGTTACTGGTGGTTACTGGGAGTTACTGGGAATTACTGGAAATGTACTGGGAATTACTGGGGTGGGTTACTGGGAATAACTGTGGGGGTAACTGGGAGTTACTGGGAATGCACTGGGGGTAACTAGGAATTACTGGGAGTTATTGGGAGTTACTGGGAATTACTGGGAATGCACTGGGAGTTACTGGTGGTTACTGGGGGGGTTACTGGTGGTTACTGGCAGTTACTGGGAGTAACTGGGAGTGACTGGGAATTACTGGAAATATACAAGGAATTACTGGGAACGCACTGGGAGTTACTGGGGGACACCCCGGGTGTAACTGGGAATTACTGGGGGGGTTACTGGTGGTTACTGGGAGTTACTGGGAGCGGCCCCGCCCCCCCCGT
>NW_026624940.1:12462-19682 GCF_030028575.1 Malurus melanocephalus | reverse complement strand
GTCCCAGTTTGTCCCAGTACCTTACTGGGAGCGGCTCTTCCCCCCAGTCCGGGCCCCGTCCCAAACCCGGGGTTATTTTTAACGCGGTGACGTCACCGGGGGGCGGGCCCGAGGCCACGCCCCCTCCCAGTTCCACCAGTAACGGACTGGGAACGGACTGGGAGCGGACTGGGACAGCCCGGGGGGGGCACTGGGCTCCCAGTTACACCAGTAAGGGACCAGTAAGGGACTGGGAAGGGACGGGGAGGGGCCGAGGCCACGCCCCCCACCGGTAACGGACCAATCAGGGACGGGGAGGGGCCGAGGCCACGCCCCCGACCGGTAACGGACCAATCAGGGACGGGGAGGGGCTGAGGCCACGCCCCCAACCAGTAACGGACTGGGAACCGCAGGAACGGCCCCCAGTTCATCCCAGTTCAATCCCAGTTTAACCCAGTCCCTCCCAGTAACCCCTAAAACCGATCCCAGTAAAGCCCCAAAACCCTCCCAGTCCCTCCCAGTCCATCCCAGTTTAATCCGCATTTATCCCAGTTCCTCCCAGTAACCCCAAATCCCTCCCAGTTTATCCCAGTTCATCCCAGTAACCCCAAAACCGATCCCAGTAACCACAAATCCCCTCCCAGTCCCTCCCAGTTCAATCCCAGTTCCCCCAGTCCAACCCAGTTTATCCCAGTAACGCCAAAAACCGATCCCAGTCCCCTCCCAAACCCTCCCCGTCTCTCCCAGTTTAATCCCGGTTTTCCCCGGTCCCTCCCAAATCCCCTCCCAGTCCATCCCAGTTCATCCCAGTTCATCCCAGTAACCCCAAATCCCCTCCCAGTCCATCCCAGTTCATCCCAGTTCATCCCAGTAACCCCAAATCCCCTCCCAGTCCATTCCAGTTCATCCCAGTTTAATCCCAGTTTCCCCAGTCCCTCCCATTCCCCCCCAGGAACCCCCAAATCCCTCCCAGTCCATCCCAGTTTAACCCAGTCCCTCCCAGTAACCCCCAAAACCGATCCCAGTAAGACCCCAAAACCCTCCCAAACCCTCCCAGTCCCTCCCAGTCCATCCCAGTCCCTCCCAGTTCAATCCCAGTTCATCCCAGTAACCCCAAATCCTTCCCAGTTTAATCCCGGTTTCCCCCAGTCCCTCCCAAACCCCTCCCAGTGCATCCCAGTTCCTCCCAGTTCAATCCCAGTTCATCCCAGTAACCCCAAAAACTGATCCCAGTCCACTCCTGAACCCTCCCAGTCCACCCCAGTCCATCCCAGTCCCTCCCAGTTCCATTCCAGTTCAGCCCCAGTTCACTCCCAGTACAGACCAGTGCCCTCCCAGTGCTCCCAGTCCATTCCCAGTGCTCCCAGTCCATTCCCAGTGCTTCCAGTATGGATCACAGCACTGTCCCAGTTCACTCCCAGTACAGACCAGTATCACTCCCAGTGCTCCCAGTATCACCCGGCATCAATTCCAGTGCCCTCCCAGTTCATTCCCAGTGCTCCCAGTATCACCCAGTGCCCTCCCAGTACAGACCAGTGCTCTCCCAGTGCTCCCAGTGCTCCCAGTTCACTCCCAGCACCATTCCAGTGCTCCCAGTTCCGTCCCAGTTCAGCCCCAGTTCACTCCCAGTACAGATCGATGCTCTCCCAGTGCTCCCAGTATCAACCCCAGTTCATTCCCAGTTTGCTCCCAGTTCAGCCCCAGTTCATTCCCAGTATAGGCCAGTTCATTCCCAGTGCTCCCCATGACCACCCAGTGCTCCCAGTACCCTCCCAGTATCAATCCCAGTGCTCCCAGTATCACCCAGTATCACTCCCAGCGTTCTCCCAGTGCTCCCAGTATCAACCCCAGTGCTTTCCCAGTCTCTCCCAGTTCCATCCCAGTTCAGCCCCCGTTCACTCC
The DNA here is from genome assembly GCF_030028575.1 of Malurus melanocephalus. NCBI lineage: Eukaryota > Metazoa > Chordata > Aves > Passeriformes > Maluridae > Malurus > Malurus melanocephalus. The sequence goes on along the minus strand of NW_026624940.1, from coordinate 17,801 downwards.
CAGTACAGACCAGTGCCCTCCCAGTGCTCCCAGTATCAATCCCAGTGTCACTCCCGGTGTTCCCAGTATCGCTCCCAGTGCTCCCAGTTCCATCCCAGTTCCATCCCAGTATCACCCTCAGTGCCCTCCCAGTACAGACCAGTGCCCTCCCAGTGCTCCCAGTTCATTCCCAGTGCTCCCAGTATGACTCAGTGCCCTCCCAGTATCACCCAGTGAGTTCCCAGTGCTCCCAGTATCACCCAGTATCATTCCCAGTGCTCCCAGTTCATTCCCAGTGCTCCCAGTACCAATCCCAGTCCGGCCCAGTGCTCCCAGTTCCATCCCAATTCAGCTCCAGTTCCATCCCAGTTCATTCCCAGTGCTCCCAGTATGGATCACAGCACTCTCCCAGTGCCCTTCCAGTGCTCCCAGTATCACCCAGTATAACCCAGTATGGTTCACAGCACCCTCCCAGTACTCCCAATGCTCCCAGTATCACACAGTGGCACTCCCAGTGCTCCCAGTATCACTCCCAGCATCCTCCCAGTGCTCCCAGTTCAGCTCCAGTTCACTCCCAGTTCATTCCCAGTGCTCCCAGTATCAATCTCGGTCACTTCCGGTCACTCCCAGTGCTCCCAGTCCATCCTGATCCACAAAACTCCACTTCCCCACTTCTTTTTTTTTGCCATTTTTCCTTTATTTTCATATATTTTAACCCAAATTCCCCAACTTCCGACCACTTTTTTCCACTCCCAGTCACTGGTGGTCACTTCCGGTCACTCCCAGTCCATCCCAGTCCATTTAACTCCACTTTTCCGGGTTTTCTTTTGCCATTTTTCCTTTATTTTACCCCAAACACCCCCAACTTCCAACCACTTTTTGCCATTTTTTTTCACTCCTGGTCACTCCCAGTCCATCCTGATCCACAAAACTCCACTTTTCCGGGTTTTTTTTGCCATTTTTCCTTTATTTTCATTTATTTTACCTCAAATACCCCCAACTTCTGCCCATTTTTTTCCACTTTCGGTCACTTTTTGTCACTTCTGGTCACTGGTGGTCACTTCCGGTCAATTCTGGTCACTCCCAGTTCATCCCATTCCACAAAACTCCACTTTTCTGGGGTTTTTTTGCATTTTTCCTTTATTTTACCCAAAATACCCCCAACATTCGGCGACTTTTTGCCACTTTTTGTCACTTCCGGTCACTTCTGGTCACTCCTGGTCACTCCCAGTCCATCCCAGTCCATTTATCTCCACTTTTTCAGGGTTTTTTTTGCCATTTTTCCTTTATTTTCATGTATTTTACCCCAAACACCCCCAACTTCCGGCCATTTTTTTCCACTTTCGGTCACTTTTTGTCACTTCCGGTCACTGGTGGTCACTTCCGGTCACTGGTGGTCACTCCCAGTCCATCCTGATCCACAAAACTCCACTTTTCCACACTTTTTTTTTGCCATTTTTCCTTTATTTTACCCCAAATACCCCCAACTTGCATCCACTTTTTGCCACTTTTTGTCACTTCCGGTCACTGGTGGTCACTTCCGGCCATTTTTGGTCACTCCCAGTCACTCCCAATCCACAAAACTCCACTTTTCCAGTTTTTTTTTGCCATTTTTCCTTTATTTTCACATATTTTTACCCCAAATACCCCCAACTTCCGGTCACTTTTTGTCACTGGTGGTCACTCGTGGTCACTCATGGCCACTTCCGGTCACTCGTGGCCACTTCTGGTCACTCCCAGTCCATCCTGATCCACAAAAATCCACTTTTCCAGGTTTTGTTTTGCCATTTTTCCTTTATTTTACCCCAAACACCCCCAACTTCCAACTCTTTTTGCCATTTTTTTTCACTTCCGGTCACTCCCAGTCCATCCCAGTCCATTCCACTCCATTTAACTCCACTTTTCCAGGGTTTTTTTGCCATTTTTCCTTTATTTTAATATCTTTTACCCCAAATACCCACAGCTTCCAGCCATTTTTTTCCACTTCCGGTCACCGTGGTCACTCCGAGTCACTCCCGGCTACTTCCGGTCCATCCCAGTCCATCCTGATCCACAAAACTCCACTTTTCCGGGTTTTGTTTTGCCATTTTTCCTTTATTTTACCCCAAACACTCCCAACTTCCGGCCATTTTTTGTCACTTTTTTCCACTTCCGGTCACTGGTGGTCACTGGTGGTCACTTCCGGTCACTCGTGGTCACTTTTGGTCACTCGTGGTCACTTCCGGTCACTCGTGGTCACTTTTGGTCACTCCCATTCCACAAAACTCCACTTTCCAGGTTTTTTTTGCCATTTTTCCTTTATTTTAATATATTTTACCCCAAATACCCCCAACTTCCGGCCACTTTTTGCCACTTTTTGTCACTTCCGGTCACTCCCGGTCCCTGTGGTCACTTCTGGTCACTCGCGGTCACTTGCAGTCACTCCCAGTCCGTCCTGATCCACAAAACTCCACTTTTCCAGGTTTTGTTTTGCCCTTTTTCCTTTATTTTACCCCAAACACCCCCAACTTCCGGTCACTGGTGGTCACTTCCGGTCACTCCGGGTCACCGGGGGTCACTTCTGGCCATTTTTGGTCATTCCTGGTCACTCCCATTCCACAAAACTTCACTTTTCCAGGGTTTTTTTTGCCATTTTTCCTTTATTTTACCCAAAATAGCCCCAACCTCTGACCACTTTATGCTACTTTTTGCCACTTTTTGTCACTTCCGGTCACTTCTGGGTCACTTCCGGTCACTGGTGGTCACTTCTGGCCATTTTTGGTCACTCCCGGTCACTCCCATTCCACAAAACTCCAATTTTCCAGGGTTTTTTTTTGCCATTTTCCCTTTATTTTACCCAAAATACCCCCAACTTCCGGCCATTTTTTTCCACATCCGGTCACCGCTGGTCACTCTGGGTCACTCGTGGTCACTCTGGGTCATTTGTGGTCACTTCCGGTCACTGCTGGCCGATGACCCGGCGGATCCAGCCGCTGGCCCGGCAGACGTTGGAATAAACCCCGGGCTGCCCGCGCTGCCCGCACACGGCCATGCCCCAGGACACCACGCCCTGCAGCACGCCCTGGCACACCAGGGGCCCGCCAGAGTCACCCTGAGGGATGGAAAAATATCAAAATTAGGAAAAATCAACCCAAAAAAATAACCTAAAAAAATCCCAAAGTCCCCTAAAAAATCCTCAAAAAAATACCCAAAAAAAAGAGAAAAATGGGACCAAAAATCAATGAGAAACTGCAGGACGCCCTGGCACACCAGGGGGCCACCAGAGTCACCCTGAGGGATGGAAAAAATACCAAAATCAGGGAAAATCAACCCAAAAATCACCCCAAAAAAACCACCGAAATCCCAAAAAAAATCCCTGAAAAAATACCCAAAAAATGAGCAAAATGGGACCAAAAATCATTGAGAAACTGCAGGACGCCCTGGCACACCAGGGGCCCGCCAGAGTCACCCTGGGGGATGGAGAAAATATCAAAATTAGGGAAAATCAACCCAAAAAATCAACCAAAAAAAAATCACCCCAAAAAACCACCGAAATTCCCAAAAAAAATCCCTGAAAAAATACCCAAAAAAATGAGGAAAATGGGACCAAAATGGTTCTGGGACCAGCGGCCCGCCTGAGTCACCTTGGGAGATGGAAAAAAAATATATCACCGAAAAATCCCAAAATCACAAAAAATCAACCCAAAAAATCCTGAAATCCCCCCAAAAATCCCTGAAAAATTCCCGTTGAAAATGACCAAAAAAATCCCGTCAAAATTGAGCAAAATGGGACCCAAAATCATTGAGAAACTGCAGGACGCCCTGGCACACCAGGGGGCCACCAGAGTCACCCTGCGGGACAGAGAAAAAAATAAATAATTAAAAAAAAAAAATCCCAAAATCACAAAAAATCAACCCAAAAAAACAGCCCAAAAAAATCCCTGAAAAAACACCCGAAAAATGAGCAAAATGGGACCAAAGATCAATGAGAAGCTGCAGGACACCCTGGCACACCAGGGGGCCGCCTGAGTCACCCTGCGGGATGGAAAAAAATTAATAATTAAAAAATACTGAAATTCAAAAAAATCAACCCAAAAATATTCCAAAATCCAAAAAAAATCCCGTTAAAAATGACCCAAAAATGAGCGAAATGGGACCAAAAATGTGAAAAAATCAATGAGGAACTGCAGAGCCCTGGCACACCAGGGGGCCGCCAGAGTCACCCTGCGGGATGGAAAAAAATTAATAATTTAAAAATACTGAAATCACAACAAATCAACCCAAAAAAACAGCCCAAAAAACCACCGAAATTCCCAAAAAAATCCTGTTAAAATTGAGCAAAATGGGACCAAAATGGCGCTGGGAGAGCGGAGAGCGCCCCCTGCTGGACCAGGGGCCCGCCCGAGTCACCCTGGGGGATGGAAAAAATTAAAATAATGAAAAAATCCCAAAATCACAAAAAATCAACCCAAAAAATTCTGAAATCCCAAAAAAAATCCCGTTAAAAATGACCCAAAAATGAGCGAAATGGGACCAAAAATGTGAAAAAATCATTGAGAAACTGCAGAGCGCCCCCTGCTGGACCAGGGAGGGATGGAGAAACCCAAATCCTGAAAAAATCCCCAAATCCCCAAAATATCCCAAAATTCCCCAAAAAAATCCCCAAAAATCCTGAAATCACCCCCAAAAAATCCCAAAATTCCAAAAAAAATTCCCGTTAAAATTGAGCAAAATGGGACCAAAATGGCGCTGGGAGAGCGGAGAGCGCCCCCTGCTGGACCAGGGCCCGCCCGAGTCACCCTGGGGGATGGAAAAAAAATTAATAATGAAAAAATACCGAAATAATAAAAAATCAACCCAAAAAAATCACCCCGAAATCTAAAAAAAAATCCCTGAAAAAAACACCCAAAAAATGAGCAAAATGGGACCAAAAATGTGAAAAAAATCAATGAGAAACTGCAGAGCGCCCCCTGCTGGACCAGCGGCCCGCCAGAGTCACCCTGGGGGATGGAAAAATACCAAAATCACAGAAAATCAACCCAAAAAATCACCCCAAAATAAAAAAAAAATCCCGTTAAAAATGACCCAAAAATGAGCAAAATGGGACCAAAAATGTGAAAAAAATCAATGAGAAACTGCAGAGCGCCCCCTGCTGGACCAGGGGCCCGCCAGAGTCACCCTGGGAGGCAGAAAAAATACCAAAATCAGGAAAAATAGACCCAAAAAAATCCTGAAATCAAAAAAAAATCCCGTTAAAAATGACCCAAAAATGAGCAAAATGGGACCAAAAATGTGAAAAAATCATTGAGAAACTGCAGAGCGCCACCTACTGGACAGGTGAGAGGTGGGGAAAAAAACAAATTCCCCAAAAAAATCTCAAA
>NW_026624940.1:8784-9609 GCF_030028575.1 Malurus melanocephalus | reverse complement strand
CACACCTGTACACACCTGTACACACCTGGGCACACCTGGGCACACCTGTTCACACCTGTTCACACCTGCACTCACCTGACACGAGTCCACGCCCCCCTGGGGTACCCCTGAGCACGCCTGGGACAGGTGAATGTCACGTCTGTTCACACCTGTTCACACCTGTTCACACCTGTTCACACCTGTTCACACCTGTACACACCTGTTCACACCTGTTCACTCACCTGACACGAGTCCACGCCCCCCTGGGGCACACCTGCACAGAACATGTTCACACCTGTTCACACCTGTTCACACCTGTACACACCTGGGGGCACACCTGTCACAGGTAACACTCACCTGGCACGAGTCCACGCCCCCCTGGGGCACCCCTGCACAGAACATGTTTGGGGTGACGGCGCCCCTGTACACACCTGTTCACACCTGTACACACCTGTACACACCTGTACACACCTGTCACAGGTAACACTCACCTGGCACGAGTCCACGCCCCCCTGCGGTACCCCCGCACAGAACATGTTTGGGGTGACGGCGCCCCTGTACACACCTGTTCACACCTGTGCACACCTGTTCACACCTGTTCACACCTGTACACACCTGTCCACACCTGTTCACACCTGTGACACTCACCTGACACGAGTCCACGCCCCCCTGCGGTACCCCCGCACAGAACATGTTTGGGGTGACGGCGCCCCCGTAGGCGCGCTGGCACTGCTGCATCCCGAACGTCTGCACCGACGCGCACTGCAGGTCACGCGGCAGCTTGGCTGCGAGGAAAGAAACATTTAAAAAATAAAAATTAAATAAAAACTGAAAATTAAAAAAACA
>NW_026624940.1:5314-6565 GCF_030028575.1 Malurus melanocephalus | reverse complement strand
TAATAAAAAATGGGAAAATAATCATTGAGAAATGGCACAGGTGAGGGACAGATGAGACAGGTGAGGGACAGGTGAGGGAAAGCACAAAACAAAATCAAAATTAAAAAAAAAAATCTGAAATCCTAAAGAAAAAAAACCCCAAATCCCAAGAAAAATCCCCAAAAAAATCCCATTAAAAATGAACAAAATGGGGCCAAAATGTGAAAAAAAAAATCTCTAAAAGAGTGCACAGTGCCCCCTGCTGGACAGGTGAGACAGGTCATGGGGCAGCTTGGCTGGGAAAAATATTAAAAAATAAAATTTAATAAAAACTGAAATCCTAAAAAATCCCAAAATCCAAAAACAATCCCCAAAAAAATCCCGTTAAAAATGAGCAAAGAATGGGAAAAAATGACTGAGAAATGGACGGGTGAGACAGGTCATGGGGCAGTTTGGCTAAGACAGGAGAAAAATATAAAAAAAAAATTTAAAAAAAAAATCCCGAAATCCTAAAAAAAACGTGAAATCCAAAAAAAATCCCGTTAAAAATCAAGAAAATGGGCCTAAAATGTGAAAAAATCAATGAGAAACTGCAGAGCGCCCCTGCTGGACAGGTGAGACAGGTCACAGGGCAGCTTGGCTGCGACACAGGAGACAGGTGAGAAAAAATTAAAAAAATAAAATTGAAAAAAAAATCCCGAAATCCTAAAAAAAAATCCCAAAATCCCCCAAAAGAAATCCCAAAAAAAATCCCGTTAAAAATGAACAAAAAATGGAAAAAAATGGCGCTGGGAGAGGGCAGAGCGCCCCCTGCTGGACAGGTGAGACAGGTCACGGGGCAGCTTGGCTGAACAGGGGAGAAAAATTAAAAAAACCAAAATTAAATAAAAACTGAAATCCTAAAAAAATCCAAAAAAAATCCCCCGAAAAAATCCCGTTAAAAATGATTAAAAATATCACAAAAAATGGAAAAAAATCATTGAGAAACAGAATCTGGGTCTGGGACAGGTGAGACAGGTGAGGGACAGGTGAGGGACAGGTGAGGGACAGCTAAGACAGGTGAGACACACCTGGACACACCTGAGCCTCACCCTGCACACCTGGGGACACACCTGGGACAGGTGAGACACACCTGGGGACAGCCAGGAATGGTGGCACTGGGGAAATGACACACCTGGGGACGTGAGGGACAGCTGGGGACACACCTGGGGACACACCTGGGACACACCTGGGGACACACCTGGGACACACCTGGGGACACACCTGGGACAC
>NW_026624940.1:0-2324 GCF_030028575.1 Malurus melanocephalus | reverse complement strand
GAGGTGCCCCTCCCCCCTCCCATCCCCTCCAGGTGTACGCGGTGGCCACCAGCTCCCCCCAGCCCTGCACGCGCATCCCCCGCATGACAGGAGAGGAGAAGGAGTTCGAGAGCATCGAGCGCGGTGAGGGAGGGGACACCTGGGGACACACCTGGGGACACCTGGGGACACACCTGGGGACAGCTGGGGACACACCTGGGGACACACCTGGGGACAGCTGGGGGGACCTGGGCACACCTGGGTACACCTGGGAGGACCTGGGATAGCTGGGGACACACCTGGGGACATCCTGGGGACAGCTGGGATACGCCTGGGGGGACTGGGGACAGCTGGGGACATGCTTGGGGGACCTGCGGACACACCTGGGACAGCTGGGGACGTCCTGGAGGACAGCTGGGGACACCCCTGGGACATACATGGGACAGCTGGGGACACTTGGGACATAGCTGGGGGGACCTGGGGACACATCTGGGACAGCTGGGAACAGCTGGGTACACACCTGAGCACACCTGGGAGGACCTGGGGACAGCTGGGACACACCTGGGGTACCTGGGGACATCCTGGGGTCACACCCTGACCCCCCCTGTCCCCGCTGTCCCCCCAGACGAGCGCTACGTCCCCCCCCAGCAGGAGGCGTTCAGCATCCAGCTCATCTCACCTGTCAGCTGGGAGGCCATCCCCAACACCAGGTGAGACCCCAGAACATCCCAAAAATATCCTAATATATCCTAAAATATCCTAAAAATATCCCAAAGAAAATATCCCAGAATATCCAAAATAAATATACCAAAATATCCCCAAAAATATCCCAAAATATCCCAAAAACCCTGTCAGCTGGGAGGCCATCCCCAACACCAGGTGAGACCTAAAATACCCCAAAATATCCCAAAATATTCTAAAAATATCCCCAAATATCCTAAAAATATCCCAAAATAAATATCCCAAAATATCCCCAAAAATATCCCAAAATAACCCAAAATCCCCGCTCAGCTGGGAGGCCATCCCCAACACCAGGTGAGACCTAAAATAACCTAAAATATCCCAAAATATCCTAAAAATATCCCAAAATAAATATCCCAAAATATCCCAAAATATCCTAAAAATATCCCAAAATATCCCAGAATATCCAAAATGAATATCCCAGAATATCCCAAAATATCCCAAAGTATCCCAAAATATCCCAAAATCCCTGTCAGCTGGGAGGCCATCCCCAACACCAGGTGAGACCTAAAATAACCTAAAATATCCCAAAATACCCCAGAATATCCTAAAAACACCCCAAATTATCCCAAAATAAAAAAAAATACCCCAGACTATCCCAGAAGTACCCCAAAATCCCCTGTCAGCTGGGAGGCCATCCCCAACACCAGGTGAGACCTAAAATACCCCAAAATATCCCAAAATACCTAAAAATATCCTAAAAATATCCTAAAAATATCCCAAAATAAATATCCCAAAATATCCCAGAATATCCGAAATAAATACCCCAAAATATCCCCAAAAATATCCCAAAATATCCCAAAATCCCTGTCAGCTGGGAGGCCATCCCCAACACCAGGTGAGACCTAAAATATCCCAAAAATATCCTAATATATTCTAAAATATTCTAAAATATCCCAAAATTAAAAAAAACCCACCCAAACGTAATCCCAAAATATCCCAAAACCCCCACTCAGCTGGGAGGCCATCCCCAACACCAGGTGAGACCTAAAATACCCCAAAATATCCCAAAATATCCTAAAAATATCCTAAAAATATCCTAAAAATATCGCAAAATAAATATCCCAAAATATCCCAGAATATCCGAAATAAATACCCCAAAATATCCCCAAAAATATCCCAAAATATCCCAAAATCCCCGCTCAGCTGGGAGGCCATCCCCAACACCAGGTGAGACCTAAAATACCCCAAAATATCCCAAAATATCCTAAAATATAAAAAAAATGCCCCAAAATATCCCAAAATCCCCACTCAGCTGGGAGGCCATCCCCAACACCAGGTGAGACCTAAAATATCCCAAAAAAACCCCAAAATATCCCCAAAATACCCCAAAAATACCACAAAATATCCAAAAATATTCCAAAATATCCCTGAAACACCCCAAAATCCCTGCTCAGCTGGAAGGCCATACCCAACACCAGGTGAGGCTGAAATGTCTTAAAATTATTCTAAATTACCCCAAAATATCCAAAATAAATATCCCAAAATAATATCCAAAATATCCCAAAAATATCCTAAAATATCCCAAAAACCCCTGTCCCTCATGTGTCCCTCACCTGTCCCTCACCTGTCCCTCACCTGTCCCCACCCATCTCACCTGTCCC
>NW_026624939.1:16615-24253 GCF_030028575.1 Malurus melanocephalus | reverse complement strand
GTGTTTGGCGACATTTCAGCATTTTTCCTTTTCTAAATCCCCACCTGCCCTCTACTGGCGAGCAATCTCGGCGGTTTTTCTCAGAATTTTTACACTGGAGATCCAGGAAGATCTTACCTAAGGTGGTTTTGGCTAAAAGGAAGAGATTGAGAATTTTTCCCGGTGTAAGAATGAAGGGTGAGGTGGAAGGCACGGTGTGGGTGATGGGATTTGTTCTCTGGGGGAGGTGTTCGAATCACTGGGGTCCCCCCCTTTCCTCAGAGCTCCAAGATCACCCCGATCAGAGGAGGAATCCCTGAATCCCCTCAGGAGGGTCCCTGAATCCCCTCAGGGGGGTCTCTGAATCCCTCACAGGGGTCCCTGAATCCCCTCATAGGAGCCCTGAATCCCCTCACAGGAGCCCTGAATCCCCTCATGGGGGTCCCTGAATCCCCTCACGGGGGTCTCCCCTTCCTCAGAGCTTCAAGATCGCCCCGATCAGAGGAGGAGTCCCTGAATCCCCTCACAGGAACCCTGAATCCCCTCATGGGGGTCCCCAAAGCCCCTCACGGGGGTCTCCCCTTCCTCAGAGCTTCAAGATCGCCCCGATCAGAGGAAGAATCCCTTAATCCCCTCACGGTGGTCTCCGAATCCTCTCACAGAGGTCCCTAAAGCCCTCACGGGGGTCCCTCACAGTGGGTCCTGAATCCCCTCACAGGAGCACTGAAGCCCTCACAGGGATCCCTGAAGCCCCTAATGGGGGTCCCTGAAGCCCTCACGGGGGTCCCCGAAGCCCCTCACAGTGGATCCCTGAAACTCTCACTGAAACCCCTCACGGGGGTCCCTAAATGCCCTCACGGTGGTCCCCGAAGCCCCTCACAGGGGTCCCGAAGCCCCTCACAGGGGTCCCTGAATCCCCTCACGGTGGCCTCCGAAGCCCCTCACACGGGTCCCCGAATCCCCTCACAGGGATCCCTGAAGCCCCTCACAGTGGGTCCTGAATCCCCTCACAGGGGTCCCTAAAGCCCTCACGGGGATCCCTCACAGTGACTCCTGAATCCCCTCACACGGATCCCTGAATCCCCTGACGGTGGTCTCCGAAGCCCCTCACGATTCTCCCCCGCCCCTCACAGTGGGTCCCGAAGCCCCTCACGGGGGTCCCTGAATCCTCTCACAGGGGTCCCTGAAGCCCCTCACAGGGATCCCTCACAGTGGATCCTGAATCCCCTCACGGTGGCTCCTGAATTCCCTCACAGAGGTCCCTGAATCCCCTCACACGGGTCCCTCAAGCCCCTCACGGGAGTCCCTCACAGTGGGTCCTGAAGCCCCTCACGATTCTCCCCCGCCCCTCACAGTGGGTCCTGAATCCCTCACACGGATCCCTGAATCCCCTCACAGTGGGTCCTGAAGCCCCTCACGGGGGTCCCTGAAGCCCCTCACAGGGATCCCTCACAGTGGGTCTTGAAGCCCTCACACGGATCCCTGAGGCCCCTCATGGGGGTCCCTGAAGCCCTCACGGGAGCCCTGAATCCCCTCACACGGGTCCTGAATACCCTCACGGTGGTCCCTGAATCCCCTCACAGGAGTCCCTGAATCCCCTCACAGGAGTCCCTGAATCCCCTCACGGTGGTCCCCGAATCCCCTCACGATTCTCCCCCGCCCCTCACGGTTCGCTCCGCCCCTCACGGTTCGCTCCGCCCCTCCCCGCCCGCGGCTGCTCCGTCCCTTTCCCCGCCCTTCCCGCCCTTCCCGCCGCGGCCTCACAAAATGGCGGCCCCGCGCGGCGTAAGGATACAGGACCGGCGGCAAAAGAGTCCTCCGGGGCGGCGGAGGAAAATCGGGCTGATCCGCCAGCGTTCTGTCGCGACAGGAACTGTGGCGAGTGTGGGAATCTCTTCTTATTATTTTTCCATCGTTCTCCGCGCCCTGGGGCGGTCGGGAGAGGTTTGACAGGGGAGTGTTTGCCTCTGGCGGAAGAACATCAATCAGCAGAGGGGGCGGATGGTGATGCGTCCCTGGAGTTAGATCCGGCAGAGGCATTTTGGCGCCAAGTACAAAATGGCGGCGGCGCCTCGCTGAGGCGATCGCGTGTGGGTGTTTTTTTTTAGGATTTTGGCTAAAATAAACGTCTAAACGTCTGTAAATATACCTCTACTTACATGCGTGTATTTTGTTTGTGTGTGTCTATCCCCTCTGAGTACCTTCCAGTCTAGGACTGAGCTCCCCTCAGGCTGCATTACCCCCTACAGTGCCCCCGACTTGCTCAAAATGCCTTTTTTTTGTAGCAAATTTGAAACTCTGAGTCCTCTTTCTTCTCCGGGGTGTTTTTCTGTGGGGTTTGGAAAAGCTGAAGTGTAAATAATATCCTTAATGTGCTTAAAATAATCCTTTAGGCTTAGTTTTTCCATGCTTAAGTCCTCCACAGCATGAACAAAGACATTGGGGTCAGTTCGCAGCTCACTGTAAAGGGATTTAAGACAATTTAATGCCAAAGAACTTGATGTCAGTCTACATGTCTACGGGAATGTGTATGGTTTGAACTGATTTTATTTAAAGTTTCATAATAAATATTTCTGCAGTTTTTCCCAGCTGGGAACACAGAAGGCAAACAGCTCTGCAGAGGAGAATTTACATTTTTCACCTCTGGTTTTACACAGATGGTTGTTCAGAATCAGCAGACTTGGTTATTTCTGGAGATTACATGAGAGCCGCATCCCGTTTTCCCAGTAGAATGCAGATTTTTTTCCAATTTTAGCCTATTTGTGGCACTTTTATTGAGTGCAACCTCAGCCTGCCCCCAGCCATGAACCCACCAACTCTCAGGGTGATTTTGGGATGCTCCACATTACTTCACCCCAATCAAACCCAAAATGAACATTCAAGAAGACAAATCAATCCCAAAAAACAACCTTGACAGGGAAAATAAACCTGTTCAAAAGCCAAAAATTATTCCATGTTGCGTTTTCCCCTGCCTTTTGAGATGATGCTCAGAAATAAACCTCAACAGGTGAAAATCTCCCCGAACTGACACCCCCCATTTAAATTTTTCTTTTTTAGGGTTAGGGTTTGTTGTTGTTTTTAAAGGCGTTGATTAAGTGAGTGGAAAGCCTGAAATATTTTCATTTGAGAGTAAGATTAAACTAAATTCTCCATCTTATCTTTCACCTCTGCCCCTGTTGCTCTTCCAGGCCCTATGATATTCCCAGTCAGGATCTGCACTGGGAAGAAACCAGAAAAAACCATGAAAAAAATCAAATTTGGGCCAACAAACACCCAGCTTTGGCCCCACCAAGCAAAGTCAGAGCATTTCCATGTATATTTATGCTCCTGGACATAATATTTTCTGCTTGGGCTCACAGCACAAGGCTCAGAGTGATTTTTTTTCCTCAAGAAAAAGGTTTGTTCTGATACACTGGGCACATCCCTGCCTCTTCCACCTTGCATTCCTCAGGGGAAGGTTAAGGGATGAAGCAGATTTTGGAGAAATTGGGCCAGGAGAGTGCAGAGGGTCGATGTTTTTCTGAAAAACGAGGGCGATTCCCATTGCTCCTCTGGTGCCCTGTTTGCACAAATGAGTTTCTTTAAAAAGCAAATGAGAAATGAGCTGCAAAATTGTCACACAGTCACACTGACATGAGGGGGTGGCATCTCCACACGCTCTGGAAATGGAGAGGGGCAATAGGGGAGTTGTTTCCATCTCCTCCCCTTTTTTTTTTCCCCACTTGCACCGTTGTGATTCCGGGAGGGAAAGGGGGAGAAGGCGGAGAGGGGTTGGAGATTTTCACCATCAAGGCCACGGTGAACTGCTGAGCGAATTAGCAACGGCAAAACTGCCCAGAAACCAAGAAAAACCCAACCCAACAACCTCCAAAACTGACAACAAAACCAAATCCTGGCATGCCTGGAAAGGGAGAGAGCTGGGAGGGGGGTGAGGAGGGCTTGGGAGAGGCTTCAAATTAAATCAAAATCTAAAGAGCTGATGCTGGCGATGGGAGCTCGCCAGAAGTTAAAGCTGTTGAACTGCAGCAGACTGTCCTCTTCCTGGGACAGGTCGTGGTTGCCCAGCTCGCCCAGCTTGGCCAGCGCTCCTTTGGGCTTGTAGAGAGCCATGTCTGCGAGCCCCAGCCCCTCCAGCTCCGCCACGTCCAGCCGAGGAATCGGCATCCTCCAGTAGATGAACGAGTCGTACTGGCTGCTGATGGTGTCCAGCATTTTCSRGCTSTGAAAGGGGTGAAGAGGAAGAGAAAAGCTCTACCAAAAGCACAGGAGTTGCCCCAAAGTGGTCAAAAATCTCAGGTGTTGTCGTGTTGACCCAATCCTGCAGGATACCACCCCAAAAAAAAGGAGGTGATGGGTGGGATTCTGGAGGTTTGACTTTAGGCTGGGTCTAAGCGCAGGATTGAGCTCTGCCAGAGTTTTATCCAAAGCCTTGGGTACAGCCCTTCTCTGCACCGTAATTTGAGAGGACCGTGCCTCAGTTTCCCCATGCAAACAGTATGGGAGGGAAGGACAGGGTGGGGATGGATTATCCCCTTCCCAATTTCTCCTGAAATCCATCCTGTCMGCTCTGGGGAGCAGAGCTGGACCAGCAGCATCCCAATGAACTGTTTTTCCATTTCCTGGACCCAAAACGTGTCCGTGTCCCTGTGGAGTGGGCAGAGAGGGGGGATCCCTGTGCATCCCCCTCCCCCTGATCCACCCCATCCCTCCCTCCCTCCTTCCCTCCCGTGACAGAACCCTCTGGAAAGCACTGGAAGGATCCTCGCCCGGCATTCCCACCCCACCCCACCCATCCCTGCCGTGCCCTCCATCCTGCTGCAGAATTCCCCCTGCAGCCCCACCCCGATCCACCAAAAATCGGGAAAAAGCAGCAGCACAAGGCACGGATCAGCCCGGCYGTGACTCAGCTTCTCCCCGGCTCGGTTATGTCATTCACCTCCTCGTTTGGCATGGGAGGTGGGGGAAAAAAAAAATCCAGACTAACCCAAAACATCCTGATTTTGCCGCTGATTCCCCTGTGTTAAATCSCAGAGATTTCTCCAGGATGATTCAGGCATACTTTGGATGTGCCCTGTGTGAGGAGGGCTGATCAGCTGCTAAATTTAAGGTTTTGGATGTCGGTCAGAGGCTATGAAAGGCTCCTGTGTCACCCCCCTCAGGGTAAACTGAGCCACAGGACTTTTAAAATAGTCTCTTTCCTGGGAATTTATCCCTGGGGGTCCATCCCTAGGGATCTATCCATGGTTTTTGTTTTTTTTTTTGCTGCACAACAGCAGAGAATTATTAATGGTGATGGGTGTTGTGGACATGGATTTTTAAGCTTCAAAGGGTGAAAAAAATGAGTTTAGTGACAGGAGAGGGGAAAAGAGAATTTAGTGACAATAATAATCAAACATATAGTAAAATTGAATGAATGTGGAGGGGAAAACCCTCCTGTGGAGGGGAAAAAAGAGCATTTCCCACAGGATCATMGTGGTCTGCTCATCCCACGGACGCAAAAACACCTTTATCCACTCAAACCTCGCTGTCTGTAGATAAATCCCCCCTTCAAAAAGAAATTCCAGCATCCCCTCCACCCAAATTCCTCCCAAAATCCAAAGCATCGCTGTCTGTGCATCCTCCCCGGCGCGCATCCCGTACCTGCGGAGGTGTCGGGCTGCGCTCGGTGCCGCCGCGCTCTTTGTGCCGGGGAAGCCGCGGGCGTTTTGCAGCGTCGCTTTTGTCTGCTGGCTCTGCGATCTGCAATGCAGCCCCTCCGAGTGCCCTTCCTCGTGCGGGGAGGATGATGATGATGATGATGATGATGATGATGGCAGATGAGTCAGCGTCACGGAGGGGGAGGATGGCAGGGGCGGAGGCGCGGGGGAGGGGATGCTGCGCGCTGGACCCCCGAGACGGGGATAAATCAAACCTGCAGCAATTCTTTATTCACTCCTGAAGCCTCCAGCTCCGTTTTAAGGGGAATAACAGAGCATTTTCACTCTTCAAGGAGCTGGGGAATATTTCTTTTACCTGCATGTGAACGTACGAGGTGCTGCAGTACCCCCAAGCCTTGGGAGGGCACTGTGCAAGTCAAGATTTGGTTAAAAAAAACCTGAAAAATGTTCCTTTTTTTTTTTTAAATCCTGATACTGAGGGAATTTRGTCCTGAGACCACACGGCAAAAATACCCCAGCTTGGTGGCTGAGCCAGACATGGAGYTAGAAATAGAGGGAGACACCCAAAGGTGGCATCGCTGCCAGGGCTGGGAGGGGGCACCTCACACTCTCACACCCCAATTCCCCCCATGGCTGATGCAGTTTCGGAAGGGCAGCAAAGAAAATTGCAAAGCAACCCCTCAGAGCACAGAATCTCCTTGCCCCAGTGCCMCTGACACCCCAAAAACTCTTTTTTTTGAGGGGCACAAGCCAGACCCACGCACCTGTGAGGCTGAGGGCAGCCCTCACCCTCCTCTCCCTGGGCTTTGCCCGAGATCAGCATTCCTTTGGGACTTTAGGGGTTTTTTTTTTTAATCCCTTTTCCTCCCTGGTTCCTGTGTGCAGCTCGTTTCTGATGGTGCCAAGCGGTTTTGCCAGTGCTCGGCTTTCAGCCAGGCTATTTCTGCCTCCTCCTCTTCCTCCACCTCCTCCTCGTCCTCATGGGCCAACAGGATCCTGCTCCAAAATAGACCCYCAGTCTCAGCTCAGGGAAAATTCCACCTGGGGGCCCTTTGGAGGATGCTGATCCCTCCGAGGGATGGGATTTTGGGGATCCCTCAGGCCATGGGGTGCAGTTTGGCTGAGCATGGGGTTGGATGTCACCCATCTCCTTGCTCTTCGGGGTCTCTGTCACCTGCTCACTCATGACAACCCAAAAACTGTGATGTCCCTCTCTGAGAAGGGATCTGGGGCTGAACCCCCTGAGAGGACATGGTTTCGGGAGGGCTGTGAGGGAGGCAGACCAAGCTAAAAAAAATAATTTAAAAAGGGCTCTTCAGCTGAAACGAGGCCACAAACACTTGGGGTATTATCAGSCAGGGCCACCCGATGGCTGGGGACAGGCGTGGGACAGACACCCGGCTGAGTGGGGACAGTGCTGCCTTGTTCGGGATTTCTGGAGTGGGAGCAGTTGGGATTTGGGGGCTGAGATGGGAAGGGACAGTCTGGGGCTCACCCAGGGCTGGGGATGGCAGGGACACCGCAGAGGTCACAGTTTGGCCGATGGCTGGAGCTGCAGGATTGTGTCACAGCGGTGAAAGGACCATGGCAGAGCCATGGTGATGGCAACACCCGCCGGGTGTTGTGCAAGAGGAAGGGCTGGAAATGGTGAAACCACTCAACACCAGCTGCAGGGTGGTCCAGGGGCTCCCACACCTTTGGGTCTCCCAAGGGCTCTGGTGTATACATGGAAAAAACGGGCATAAAGGAGGAAAAAATGAGGCAGAAAGGAGGAAAAAGCGGGGCAAAAAGGGGGAAAAAACGGGCATAAAGGAGGAAAAAGCGGGGCAAAAAGGGGGAAAAAACGGGCATAAAGGAGGAAAAAGAGGGGCAAAAAGGGGGAAAAAACGGGCATAAAGGAGGAAAAAGCGGGGCAAAAAGGAGCATCACCCAGAGCTCCTGGGGACCCCCAGTCTTGCTGAGCACCCCAAGCCCTACCAGCTCCCCTGGGGCCCCCACAACG
>NW_026624939.1:13161-15709 GCF_030028575.1 Malurus melanocephalus | reverse complement strand
TGCCGGGACAGCCCCAGGAGGATTCCAGGGACCCTCATTTGTGCCGGGACAGCCTGCAGGGCCGGCGGTGCCCAGGGACGGCGCTGTGCCGGGGCCGAGCCGAGCCGAGCCGCGCCGGGCGGCGGGAGCAGCGCCGCGTCCGCACCGGGCCACGCCTGGGGCTGCGAGCGGAACACCGGGATCCGCACCGGGACCGGGATCCGCAGCGGCACCGGCACCTCCCGGGCTCGCCTCGAGTGCCAGCGGAGCACCGGGACCGGGACCCGCACCGGGATCCGCACCGGGACCAGGGCCCCCGAGCCACGCCTGGGGCTGCGAGCGGGGCACCGGCACCGGCACCGGGACCGGGACCCGCACCGGGACCGAGAGTCCCGAACCGCGGCTGGAGCTGCGAGTGGGGCACCGGGATCCGCACCAGGACCGAGACCGGAACTCGCACCGGGACCCGCACCGGGATTGATCGGGACCTGCACTCCCGGGCCACGCTTTGAGCCGCTGCGAGCCGGACACCGGCACCGGGACCGGGACCGGGACCCGCACCGGGACCGAGAGTCCCGAACCGCGGCTGGAGCTGCGAGCGGGCACCGGGATCCGCACCAGGACCGAGACCGGGACCGGCACCGGGACCCGCCCCGGGATTGATCGGGACCGGCACTCCCGGGCCACGCTTTGGGCCGCTGCGAGCCGGACACCGGGACCGGCACCGGAACCTGCACGCCCGAGCCGCGCCTGGGCTGCGAGCCGGACACCGGCACCGGGAACCGTTCCCGGGACAGGTAATGGGGCCGCCACCGGGATGGGATTCTCCCCCAAGGGGCTGCGACCCCGCGGAAGGGCCCCCGGAACCGCCGTGGGAAGCGGAGAGGGCACCGGGATCGGCCGGAACGGGAAGGGGCGACGGGACCATCCATCCCCCCTTTCAGCTCTCTGCTGCAAGCGGGGAGTCCTCCCGGGACCCTCCCAACCCCACCGGCACCACCGGGGTCCCAAACCCTGCCGGGTGCCACCAAACGCACCAGGACCCCCAAACCAACCGGGATCCCCGGGATCCCAAACCCTGCTGGGATCCCAAACCCTGCTGGGATCCCCTAACTCCACGGATCCTCGGGATCCCAAACCCTGCTGGGATCCCAAACCATGCTGAGATCCCAAACGCTGCTGGGATCCCCTAACTCCACGGAGCCCCGGGATCCCAAACCCTGCTGGGATCCCAAACCCTGCTGGGATCCCCTAACTCCCCCGATACCCGGGATCCCAAACCCTGCTGGGATCCCAAACCCTGCTGGGATCCCCTAACTCCCCGGAACCCCCACCCTTTCGCAGCCGTTGCCCCGGGGGTCGCTCCGGGACCGTCCCACCCAAAGGAGGGTCAGCTCCCACTTTTCCGCCCCATCCCGGGGGTCCCCAGAGCTCTCACCCAGTCCACCCCTGTCCCCACACACGCTGCCTTCTCTTCCGAGCCTCGGGACAGCCCTCGGAACGGGGGACCCCCGTTTTTGGGGTCTCGGAGCGGCCCCCCCTGCCCGGTCCCCGCCGGTGACGCAGAGCCGAGCGGTGCTTTCCCAACCGGGAAGTCGTTCCGCCTGTGCCGGTGCGGGCCGGGCCCAAAACCGCCCTGCCCGGGGCCACCGAGCAGCCCAGGTGGGCTGAGACCGGACATAGCGGGAGGGCCGAGGGTGTGCGGGGGTGAGACCCCGGCAGAGCGGGACATCGGAGCCGAGGAGAAGCTCCCGGAGCTGGGGAACACCCGGAGCCATCCCCCGCCGTCACCTTTGGAGAGAACGTGAGGCCCCGGCGGGTACCGGAGGGGTTTGGGGGCTGGAGGAGTTCGAGGAGGGGGTCATGGCTGTGAGAACACCCGGAGGTTTCCACCAGGATTTTCTGATGGCTCGTACGAGGCTGAGCCCTCTCTCCGGGCTCCTCAGCGAGGCTCCTGCGCTGCCCCGGGAGTGGCCGCCGTGCTGAATTTGGGGGATACCGCCCCAGCAAGGCCTTTCCGGGTCCCAGCCTTGCGGCGGGGGGCAGCTGCGGTGTTCCCTAAGGAAATGAGGCTGGAAGGAAAAGGCAGCCCCTCTTCCTCCGCCCCACAGCCGGGGGGACAGGGTGGGGACGGCCGGGGGTGCCGGGTGTGCAGCACCCGGGACGTGTCACAGCCTGCCTGTTCCCAGGAACGGGGTGCTGGCTTTAGGGACAGTTTGGGGGGCTCGGGGGGCTCCTCTGGCTGTGCCAGGCTGGCTGTGGGGCACGGGCACAGTGGGCACCCACTCCGTGGGTCCCAATGCCCAGGGAATGCCCAMTTGTGGGGTCACTCCACGAGCTCCCTGGGGCTGGATTCTGCTGAAAGCCCTGGCAAGGCCGCGGATGGGGCGGTGGGACAGTGCCAGGGATGGGCTCCGAGCCCCCATTTTTGGGGTTTGCCCCCGCGGCCCCAATGGGCTCCGAGCCCCCATTTTTGGGGTTTGCCCCCGCGGCCCCGATGGGCTCCGAGCCCCCATTTTTGGGGTTTGCCCCCGCGGCCCCGATGGGCTCCGAGCCCCCATTTTTGGGG
>NW_026624939.1:10427-13141 GCF_030028575.1 Malurus melanocephalus | reverse complement strand
TGCCCCCGCGGCCCCGATGGGCTCCGAGCCCCCATTTTTGGGGTTTGCCCCCGCGGCCCCGATGGGCTCCGAGCCCCCATTTTTGGGGTTTGCCCCCGCTCCTCCCCGCCAGGAGCAGGAAGTGCGGGCCGGACTTTGGTCCATCCGGCGCCGCCGGCGCAGGGGCAGGGGCAGAGGCAGAGGCAGAGGAAGGAACTTTTCCTGTTTGCCGGTGCGGCGGGGCCGGGACACCCAGCGGCTCCGGGCAGCCTTTCCCCGGCGTGGGGACTCGCCCGGGGCGGACACGGGGCTGTGCTCAGCCCTTCGTGGGCGGGTGAGTTCCCTGCGTGCTTTTGCTCAAAGGAGGTGCCTCTGTTGGCATGAGAGGAAAGTCTCATTTTGGGGTGAACCCTTCTTTCCACGCCCCCTTGCCTAACCCAGGCAGGACTGAGTGAGTTTGGGGTAAAATCCCACCCGGCCCTGTTTGTTTTTCCCCCATCTGCTCTTGAAGCTGGAGCGGAAGAGCTCAACCTGCGGCCCCTTTTGGGAAAGGCTGGGATATTTATAGCTGCCTGCCTCAGGGAGTTGGGATTTGCCATGGCTGCTCCATCCCCCCCATCCTGCTGCAGCATCCTTCAGCCGTGTCCTGCCCTGGGTGGGGGACAGGGCTCGGGGAGTGACCCAGTCCTGGCCGTGGGGACAACTTTGGGGGTGTCTGGGTGATCCTGGGGGTCTCTGTGTGATCCTGGGGGTCTCTGTGTGATCCCTGAGGGTGTCTGTGTGATCCCTGGGGGTCTCTGTGTGATCCCTGGGGGTCTCTGTGTGATCCCTGGGGGTCTCTGGGTGATCCCTGGGGGTCTCTGGGGGTCTCTGGGTGATCCCTGGGGGTCTCTGTGTAATCCCAGGGGGTGTCTGTGTGATTCCTGGGGGTCTCTGTGTAATCCCAGGGGTCTCTGGGTGATCCCTGGGGGTCTCTGGGGGTCTCTGTGTGATCCCAGGGGTCTCTGGGTGATCCCTGGGGGTCTCTGTCTGATCCCTGGGGGTCTCTGTGTGATCCCCGGGGGTCTCTAGGTGATCCCTGGGGTCTCTGTGTAATCCCAGGGGGTCTCTGGGTGATCCCTGGGGGTCTCTGGGGGTCTCTGTCTGATCCCTGGGGTCTCTGTGTAATCCCTGGGGGTCTCTGGGTGATCCCTGGGGGTCTCTGTGTGATCCCAGGGATCTCTGTGTGATCCCTGGGGGTCTCTGGGTGATCCTGGGGGGTCTCTGTGTGATCCTGGGGGTCTCTGTGTGATCCCTGGGGGTCTCTGTAATCCCAGGGGTCTCTGTGTGATCCTGGGGGTCTCTGTGTGATCCCTGGGGGTCTCTGTGTAATCCCAGGGGTCTCTGTGTGATCCCAGGGGTCTCTGTGTGATCCCGGGGGTCTCTGTGTAATCCCTGGGGGTCTCTGTGTGATCCCAGGGGGTCTCTGTGTAATCCCTGGGGGTCTCTGGGGGTCTCTGTGTGATCCCTGGGGGTCTCTGGGTGATCCCTGGGGGTCTCTGTGTAATCCCAGGGGTCTCTGTGTGATCCCTGGGGTTCCTTGAGGGTCTCTGGGTGATCCCTGGGGGTGTCTGGGTGATCCCTGGGGGTCTCTGTGTAATCTCAGGGGTCTCTGGGTGATCCTTGGGGTCTCTGTCTGATCCTGGGGGTCTCTGTGTGATCCCAGGGGTTCCCCGAGGGTCTCTTTGTGATGTCGGGGTCCCCTTGGGTGCTCTGTGTGTGACTCCAGGGGTCTCCTGGGCATCTCTGGCTCTGCTTGATGGGAAGTTTGGCTCTAATTTGGGGAGGTCAGGCCTGAAARCATCACCCTCCCTTCCCATCCACAGGCAGCTGCTGCTCTCTGTGCTGTGCCACCCTGAGCAGGTGTCCCCGTTGTCCCCATGGAGTGACCCCAGCCGTGCCAGCACGGGGGACTCGGTGCCACACGGGGGGACTCGGTGCCACACGGCCACCATGAGTGACTTCTGGCACAAGCTGGGCTGCTGCGTGGTGGAGAAACCCCAGCCCGTGAGTACTGCAGGGACCCATCCCGGAGGGTGTGGGGTCAGGACTGATGGCCTTTGTCACCTTCCTTTGTCACCTGTGTCACCTTCCTTTGTCACCTTTGTCACCTGTGTCACCTTCCTTTGTCACCTCTGTCACCTGTGTCACCTTCCTTTGTCACCTTTGTCACCTTTGTCACCTTCGTCACCTTTGTCACCTTCGTCACCTTTGTCACCTCTGTCACCTTTGTCACCTTCCTTTGTCACCTTTGTCACCTTTGTCATCTTTGTCACCTTCCTTTGTCACCTTTGTCACCTTTGTCACCTTTGTCACCTTTGTCACCTGTGTCACCTTTGTCACCTGTGTCACCTCTGTCACCTCTGTCACCTCTGTCACCTTCCTTTGTCACCTCTGTCACCTCTGTGTCACCTGTGTCACCTCTGTCACCTTTGTCACCTTCCTTTGTCACCTCTGTCACCTGTGTCACCTCTGTCACCTTTGTCACCTTCCTTTGTCACCTCTGTCACCTGTGTCACCTGTGTCACCTTTGTCACCTCTGTCACCTGTGTCACCTTTGTCACCTCTGTCACCTTTGTCACCTGTGTCACCTTTGTCACCTGTGTCACCTCTGTCACCTCTGTCACCTCTGTCACCTTTGTCACCCTTGTCACCTCTGTCCCCTCGCAGAAGAAGAGGAGGAGAAGGATTGACCG
>NW_026624939.1:8299-10374 GCF_030028575.1 Malurus melanocephalus | reverse complement strand
CCTTTGTCACCTTTGTCACCTTTGTCACCTTCCTTTGTCACCTCTGTCACCTCTGTCACCTTTGTCACCTTCCTTTGTCACCTTTGTCACCTTTGTCACCTTCCTTTGTCACCTTTGTCACCTTCCTTTGTCACCTTTGTCACCGCTGTCACCTTTGTCACCTTTGTCACCTTCCTTTGTCACCTTCCTTTGTCACCTTTGTCACCTTCCTTTGTCACCTCTGTCACCTTTGTCACCTCTGTCACCTCTGTCACCTTTGTCACCTTCCTTTGTCACCTTTGTCACCTTCCTTTGTCACCTTTGTCACCTCTGTCACCTTCCTTTGTCACCTCTGTCACCTTTGTCACCTTCCTTTGTCACCTCTGTCACCTCTGTCACCTTTGTCACCTTCCTTTGTCACCCTTGTCACCTTCCTTTGTCACCTTTGTCACCTTTGTCACCTCTGTCACCTCTGTCACCTTTGTCACCTTCCTTTGTCGCCTTTGTCACCTTCCTTTGTCACCTCTGTCACCTTTGTCACCTTCCTTTGTCGCCTTTGTCACCTTCCTTTGTCACCTCTGTCACCTTTGTCACCTTCCTTTGTCACCTCTGTCACCTTCCTTTGTCACCTCTGTCACCTTTGTCACCTTTGTAACCTTCCTTTGTCACCTTCCTTTGTCACCTCTGTCACCTTCCTTTGTCACCTTTGTCACCTTCCTTTGTCACCTCTGTCACCTCTGTCACCTCTGTCACCTCTGTCACCTTTGTCACCTTCCTTTGTCACCTGTGTCACCTCTGTCACCTGTGTCACCTCTGTCACCTGTGTCACCTGTGTCACCTGTGTCACCTCGCAGAAGAAGAGGAGGAGAAGGATTGACCGTTCCATGATCGGGGAGCCCATGAACTTCGTCCACCTGACACACATCGGCTCCGGAGACATGGCAGCGGGGGAGGGGCTGCCCATGGTACCCCAAAACTGGGGCTGGGGGTCAGGGTGGGGGTGATGGGTTTTGTTTGGGGTGCCGGGGCTCTGGGTTGGGTGATGGGTGCTGTTTTGGGGTGCTGGGGGTCAGGGTTCAGTGATGGGTGTTGTTTTGGGGTGCTGGGGCTCCTGGCTGGGCCAGGGGGTGGCACATGGGTGACAGTAGGTGACACAGTGGGTGACACACAGGGTGACAGAGAGGGTGACAGTGGGTGACAATGGGTGGCACAGTGGGTGACAATGGGTGACACACAGGGTGACAGAGAGGGTGACAGTGGGTGACAATGGGTGACACAGAGGGTGACACAGAGGGTGACACAGAGGATGACACAGGGGGTGACAATGGGTGACACAGTGGGTGACAATGGGTGGCACAGTGGGTGACAGTGGGTGACACAGTGGGTGACACAGAGGGTAACACAGAGGGTGACACAGTGGGTGACACAGTGGGTGACACAGAGGGTGACACAGAGGGTGACACAGGGGGTGACAATGGGTGACACACAGGGTGACAGTGGGTGACAGTGGGTGACAGTGGGTGACACACAGGGTGACACAGAGGGTGACACAGAGGGTGACACAGGGGTGACAATGGGTGACACACAGGGTGACACAGTGGGTGACACAGGGGGTGACACAGAGGGTGACACAGGGGGTGACACAGAGGGTGACACAGTGGGTGACACAGTGGGTGACACAGGGGGTGACAGGGAGGGTGACACGGGTGACACAGTGGGTGACACAGTGGGTGACACAGGGGGTGACAGTGGGTGACAGTGGGTGACACAGTGGGTGACACAGAGGGTGACACACAGGGTGACACACAGGGTTACACAGTGGGTGACACAGTGGGTGACACAGAGGGTGACAGTGGGTGACAGTGGGTGACAGAGAGGGTGACACAGAGGGTGACACAGTGGGTGACACAGGGTGACACAGGGGGTGACGGGTGACAGTGGGTGACAGTGGGTGACACAGGGTGACAGAGAGGGTGACAGTGGGTGACACAGAGGGTGACACAGAGGGTGACACAGGGGGTGACACAGAGGGTGACACAGAGGGTGACACAGAGGGTGACACAGAGGGTGACAGTGGGTGACAGTGGGTGACACAG
>NW_026624939.1:0-6861 GCF_030028575.1 Malurus melanocephalus | reverse complement strand
CCGGTGTCTCAGCACCACCGAGCCCTCAGTGCCTCCACTTTGGCATTCCCACCGCTGCCAAACTCCCACCTCCCCCTTTTTTAGGATCTGTTCTTATTTCTGAGCTCCAAACCCCACCTGAGCAGGGGCAGGACCGGGGTGGGTTCCCCTCCACCCGGGATCGGCCCCGGGCTCACCCCAAGAAGGGCTCGGGAATTTGGGCGCGGGTGTACATAGTTTAATTAGCGCCAGGATTAAATATTAATTAGAACGTGCTGGGTGACTGAGGCTTTGCTTTCCTCTGGCTGGGCTGGATCAGGAGTGAGGGTGCACTGACACCCCAAAATGTTCCTGTGACCACTGCAGGGGGGATGGCACCCCAGGTAAAGAGAGGCAGCACCAGACCCATCCCAGAATAAAAACCAAGAGCCGCAAGTGGAACAAAAGGAAAATTTAATCGTGGAAAACGGTGACAAAGCTGGACGGCTGCGAGTCCAGACCCACCCTCYGGGGCCCCCCAAGGAAGGAAGATCATCAAGAACTCATTAACTCCCCCACCCTTCATTAACGGGGTGCAACTGCTGCCTGTGGCACCCCCAAAAACTCACCCTGGGTGCCTTTGGGACGTTGTGGGGACAAAGCACGACAAGAACCAGGAGCTGTGCTCTAACAAAGGCGGGGCTGTGACACCCCCACACTTTGCACCCCACCGGGGCCTCTCAGGGACCCCAATTTCTCACCCGAACCTCCAAAATCCACGGGGCACCGCCGTTATTTGGGGGAGCCGGGGGGCTGCCCCGCGGCGATGCGGCTGACCCGCTCCAGGACATCCTGGGGACACAGCGGTGGCACKGCCTGTGCCAGGGGACACTCCTCCACCAGGCTGTTCATGGGGGTGGGAGGTGGCACCACGTCCTCCTCGGWGCCCCTGGCATCCCCCGAGCCCGCCAGGGCTGCCCGCAGGATGGGCAGCACCTTTTTCCGAGCGGCCACCGCGTTGCCCTGGGCGTAGGCGGCCACGCAGGGCCAGGGGGTGGCCAGTGGCTGCAGCAGCAGGGACGGGGTGGTCGCCTCCTCCAGCGCCCGGCACAGCTATGGGGGAACAAGTGAGAGGCTGGGACCTCCCAGCACCCCCAAAATTGGGAGGTTTGGGGTTTGGGGAAGTGCCTGGAGGTGGCTGAGCCCAAACTCACCGTGCCACGGAGGGGCTCGTGCCGGCTGAACACCGCCAGCTTCCGCGTGGGCTCGTGGTTTTGGTTAAAGGACACGGTCATGGCCACCAGCCCCGCGTAGCCACGGGCCTGGCAGAAAGCCTCCACGTCCTGCAGCAAGCCGGGCCGCTGCAGGAATATCTGGAGAGGCCTTGGTGTCACCGTGGTGTCCCCAAAGTGCCACTCCCTGCCTCAGTTTCCCCCCAACCAAGCCTCACTTCCAGGTCCTCGAAGACGCCGCTGATGCCGATGACCAGCTCGTCGCTGGAAATGGCTTTGAGGTCCTTGCGCAGCATCTGCTCCGTTGTCAGCCCTGAGAGGTGACCGAGGGCGAGCTCAGGACACCTTCCTGTCCCCAGGAGGGGACACATCCCGGTGCCACAGCCCTGGCACSCACCTGTGACATCGAACTTGGCCGCCTGCAGGGCTCCGAACACGGCGTCGCGGGGCGGCAGCTCGGGGAAGCGCTCCTCGAGCAGGGACACGCAGGCCACGTCCCTCGGTGTCACCTTCCCTGCCGCCGGGCTCAGGTTGATGCAGTCCAGCAGGATGGTGCCTGGGGGACCAGGGGACCGCGTTGTCACCGTCCCCTGGGTGCTGGGGACCGTGTTGTCACCGTGCCCTGGGGCCGTGTTGTCACCCCTGGGTGCCAGGGCCGTGTTGTCACTGTCCCCTGGGTGCCGGGGCTGTGTTGTCACTGTCCCCTGGGGCTGTGTTGTCACTGTCCCCTGGGTGCTGGGGACCGCGCTGTCACCACGCCCTGGGTGCCGGGGGCTGTGTTGTCACCGTCCCCTGGGTGCCATGTTGTCACTGTCCCCTGGGTGCCGTGTTGTCACTGTCCCCTGGGTTCTGGGGCTGTGTTGTCACTGTCCCCTGGGTGCTGGGGCTGTGTTGTCACTGTCCCCTGGGTGCCAGGGGCTGTGTTGTCACTGTCCCCTGGGTGCTGTGTTGTCACTGTCCCCTGGGTTCCGGGGCTGTGTTGTCACTGTCCCCTGGGTTCCGGGGCCGTGTTGTCACTGTCCCCTGGGTGCCGGGGCCGCGTTGTCACTGTCCTCTGGGTGCTGTGTTGTCACTGTCCCCTGGGGCTGTGTTGTCACCGTCCCCTGGGTGTGGTGTTGTCACTGTCCCCTGTGTTCCGGTGCCATGTTGTCACTGTCCCCTGTGTTCCGGGTCTCAGCCAGGTCCCTCAGCCAGGATTCCCCGTGCTCACCGTGCAGCAGCGCAGCCGTGGTTGTGTCCAGCACGCCCGGGGGACCCTGCAGGATCCTCTCTGTCACCAGCGTGGCACAGGAGCCCACGGGCTCCACGGTCACCTGGCACGGGGCACCGCGCTCCCGCTCCAGTGGCCGATGGTCCAACACCTCCACCACGGCCTCTTCCAGGGCTGCGTCAGCACTGGGGGGCAACGAGGGAAGGCTCAGCCTAAAAAACCCCTGTGGTCCTTCCCTACCCCAAAAAAGCATCGATTTAACCCACCCCACGTGGCAAATTCAGCCAAGGCTCTGTGCCCCGTGCCCCGCGGCTCACCCGGGCAGGACGTGCTGATCCACCAGCGTCAGCGCCAGCAGCCCCGCGCGCTGCAGCCTCCCCAGGTCGATCTCGTCCCGAAAGATGAGCCAGGAGGCAGCGATTCCCCGCTCCCGCAGCAGGAACGCGCTCTCGGAGCGCAGCGCGAATTCGGCACGGGGGATGTTCAGCACCGGGATGACGGCGGTTTTGGGAGCGGGGGAGCTCTGTGACAGGGGGTGACACCGGTGAAGTGTCCCCCGGGCCAGCGCTGGCCTCGGGCCAGTGGCCAAACCTCACCTGGGCCAGGAAAAAAGCCAAGGCCAGCGCGGAGACGGTGGAGTCCAGGTCACACGCCTCGTTGCCCATCACCACGTGGATCTCCTGGCGCCGCCTGATGTGATCCTGGTGGGGTGAATAAATAAATAAATAAATCAGCATTGGGGTGGCAGCAATGTAACCCCATCCTCCAAAAACGCCCAAACCGCTCCCCTGCCCTCCCAGAGCATCGTGGGGTCACTCATCGCAGGGGTCACCCCAAGATTTCACCCTTGGGATGAGCTCCTGCATCCCTGGATGCACTTTTGGCACTGGAACCTCGGGGTTTTGGGGTTCGTGTGTGAAATGAGGTCACTCGGGGCTCCAGGAAAACACTGATCACTGTAGGGACAGGGACAGGGACAGGGACAGGGACAGGGACAGGGACAGGGACAGGGACAGGGACAGGGACAGGGACCACCCCAGCCCCGCTGCCCTGACAGCATTTAACTCAATTTTTCTAGAAATGCTGCATTTGGGGTTGGCTGTCCCCTCAAAACGTGATTTTTCAACCCTTTTTTTCAACCCTTTTTTCATCCCTTTTCAATCCTTTTTTCCTGCAACAGCAGGAAGGGAATCTCAGTGCCCCAATCCCTGTCCCCCACCCCAAAACGCCCACGGGAGCCGCCCCACCCCCAGGCCCTTTTTTTGGGACAATTCTCCGCTGCCATAACCCAGATTCGCTCATTTTTGGTAGAAGCTGAAGAAAAAAAAAAACAAACCTGAGAGCGGCTGCAGCTCCAAGCCCTCGGCAGCTCCGGGGGCTGGAATGGGATGGGGGGCACCCCAAATTCCCGGGCACCCCAAATTCCCGGGCACCCCAAACCCCCTGTTCCTCCTGCACCCCAGTTCCTCCAGTTCAGGGATCTGGGGTGTTCATGTTCCCAATCACCCCAATTCCCCCTTTCTTTCCCTTTTCCCCCAATTCCCCCAATTCCCCCTCACCCCGTACCTGCAGCGCCGCTCGGTTCCCCTCCAAGAACCGCTCCATGAGGGCACCGACCCGCGCTGCGAACCGCGCGGCGCCTCCCAGTATAACCCAGTATAACCCGGTATAGCCCAGTATAACCCAGTATAGCCCAGTATAGCCCAGTATAGCCCGGTATAGCCCGGTATAACCCCGTATAACACGGTATAACCCAGTACAACCCAGTATAACCCAGTATAACCCAGTATAACTCAGTATAGCCCAGTGTAACCCAGTATAACTCAGTATAACACGGTATAACTCAGTATAGCCCAGTATAGCCCAGTATAGCCCAGTGTAGCCCAGTATAACCCAGTACAACCCAGTCCAGCCCTGTCCAGCCCTGTCTAACCCAGTCCAGCCCAGTCAAACCCAGTCTAACCCAGTCCAGCCCAGTAAAACCCAGTCTAACCCAGTAAAACCCAGTCTAACCCAGTCCAGCCCAGTAAAACCCAGTCTAACCCAGTCNAGGGACAGGGACAGGGACAGGGACAGGGACAGGGACCATCCCAGCCCCGCTGCCCTGACAGCATTTAACTCAATTTTTCTAGAAATGCTGCATTTGGGGTTGGCTGTCCCCTCAAAATGTGATCTTTCAACCCTTTTTTTGGTGTCTGCAGCAGGAAGAGAATCTCACTGCCCCAATCCCTGTCCCCCACCCCACAACGCCCACGGGAGCTGCCCCACCCCCAGGCCCTTTTTTTGGGACAATTCTCCACTGCCATAACCCAGATTTGCTCATTTTTGGTAGAAGCTGAAGAAAAAAAAAAACAAACCTGAGAGCGGCTGCAGCTCCAAGCCCTCAAGAGCTCCGGGGGCTGGAAGGGGATGGGGGGAGCACCCCAAACTCCTGGGGACCCCAAACCCCGGGCACCCCAAACCCCGGGCACCCCAAACCCTGGGCACCCCACACTCCTGGGGATCCTGCACCCCAGTTCCTCCATTTCAGGGATCTGGGGTGTTCATGTTCCCAATCACCCCAATTCCCCCTTTCTTTCCCTTTTCCCCCAATTCCCCCTTTCTTTCCCCAATTCCCCCTCAGCCCGTACCTGCAGCGCCGCTCGGTTCCCCTCCAAGAACCGCTCCATGAGGGCACCGACCCGCGCTGCGAACCGCGCGGCGCCTCCCAGTATAGCCCAGTATAGCCCAGTACAGCCCAATATAGCTCAGTATAGCCCAGTATAGCCCAGTATAACACGGTATAACCCAGTACAACCCAGTATAACTCAGTATAGCCCGGTATAGCCCAGTATAGCCCGGTATAGCCCGGTATAACACAGTATAACACGGTATAACTCAGTATAACCCAGTGTAACTCAGTATAACCCAGTACAGCCCAGTATAACCCAGTATAACACGGTATAACCCAGTATAACACGGTATAACCCAGTACAACCCAGTATAACCCAGTATAGCCCAGTATAGCCCAGTATAGCCCAGTATAACACAGTACAACACAGTGTAACTCAGTATAACCCAGTATAACCCGGTATAACACGGTATAACCCGGTATAACCCAGTATAGCTCAGTATAGCCCAGTATAGCCCAGTGTAACCCAGTATAACTCAGTATAACCCTGTACAACCCAGTATAGCCCAGTATAACTCAGCAAAACGCAGCAGAACTCAGTATAGCCCAGTATAACCCAGTAAAACCCGGTCTAACCCAGTCCAGCCCTGTCTAACCCAGTCTAACCCAGTCCAGCCCAGTAAAACCCAGTCTAACCCAGTCCAGCCCAGTCCAGCCCAGTAAAACCCAGTCTAACCCAGTCCAGCCCAGTAAAACCCAGTCTAACCCAGTCCAGCCCAGTAAAACCCAGTCTAACCCAGTCCAGCCCAGTAAAACCCAGTCCAGCCCAGTCTAACCCAGTCTAACCCAGTCCANGTCTAACCCAGTCTAACCCAGTAAAACCCAGTCTAACCCAGTCCAGCCCGTCCAGTCCAGCGCGTCCCCCCCGCCCGCCGCGCGGAGGCTGCCGGGAAGGGGGCGTGGCCGTTCCCAGCATTCCCCGCGGCCGGGGGGGCTCGGGGGACCCCCCAAATCCCCTCTTTCCACCCCAAAACCCTCCCGTGACCCCGAACCCCCCCTGCAAACCCCAAACCCGCCCCCAATCCCCGCTGACACCCCCAAAACTCTGCTGCGACCCCAAAAAAAACCCAAACCCGACACCCCAACCTCCCCCACCCCCCCGCGGCACGGGCGAAACCCCAAATTTACTGCACCCCAAAAAAATTCCAGCTTTAATCCTCTTCCTCCTCCTCCTCTTCCTCCTCCTCCTCCTCCCCCCGCCCTAAATCCGCCTTCCCACGGAAAGCCGGAGGTGGAAAACAGGCCCGGGAGAGGCCGAGAAAAGGGGAAAAAAACAGGGAAAAAAGAAGAAAAAAGGGACAAAAAAAGAAGAAAAAAAAAGGGACGGAAGAGAAGGGGAAGAGGATAAAAGAAGGGGGAAATCAAAAAGGGGAAAGGAGGAAGAGAGAAGCGGAAAAGGAGGAAAAAGGGAGGATTAAAGAGGAAAGAGAAGGAGGACGGAGGGAAAAGGAGGAAAATAAAAAGAAGGAAGAAGAAAGAAAAGGGAATAAAGGAGGAAAGAAGAAGGAAAAACGAGGAAAAAAGGTAAAAGGAGGTTAAGAGGGTTTAAAAAAGGAGGGATAAAGTGAAAAAAAAACGGGGAAAAGGGGGAAAAAAAAAGGAGGAAGAAGGGAAAGGGAAAAGAGGGAAAAAAAAAGAAAGAGAAGGAAGAGAAAGATAATAAAGGAGGGGGAAAGGAGGAAAAAAAGAAAAAAAGTATAACCAAGGGATAAAGGAGGAAAAAAGGAGGAAGAACGAGGATTAAGGGAGCAAAAAGAAGGAAAAGAGGGCGGGGGGGGATCGGAGCGACC
>NW_026624938.1:24775-25764 GCF_030028575.1 Malurus melanocephalus | reverse complement strand
CTCAGGGTTTGCATGCCCGGGTTTATTTAGGAGAAATTAGAGGGTTTGAGCATTTTGCAGGTGAGATTTTGTGAAATCTGGGATTGTGTGGAATCTGGGATTCCAGGTTTAACCTCAGGGTTTTTAAGCCTGGGTTTATTTAGGTTCATTTAGCAGAAATGAGAGGGTTTGAGCATTTTGCAGGTGGGATTCTGTAGAATCTGGGATTCTATGGAATCTGGAATTTCGGGTTTAACCTCAGGGTTTTTAAGCCTGGGTTTATTTAGGGTTATTTAGGAGAAATGAGAGGGTTTGAGCATTTTGCAGGTGGGATTTTGTAGAATCTGAAATTCTGGGTTTAACCTCAGGCTTTGCACGCCCAGGTTTATTTAGGATAAATAAGAGGATCTGGGCATTTTGCAGGTGGGATTCTGTGAAATCTGAGATTCTGTGGAATCTCAAATTCCAGTTTTAACCTCAGCGTGTTCACGCCCAGGTTTATTTAGGAGAAAAAAGAGGATTTGGGCATTTTGCAGGTGGGATTCTGTAGAATCTGGAATTCTGGGCTTAACCTCAGGCTTTGCACGCCTGGGTTTATTTAGGTTTATTTAGAAAAATGAGAGGGTGTGAGATTTTTTGAAATCTGGAATTCTAGGTTTAACCTCAGGGTTTGCAAGCCTGGGTTTATTTAGGAGAAATGAGAGGGTTTGAGCATTTTGCAGGTGGGATTCTGTGGAATCTGGGATTCTATGGAATCTGGAATTTTGGGTTTAACCTTAGGGTTTTTAAGCCCGGGTTTATTTAGGAGAAAAGAGAGGATTTGGGCATTTTGCAGGTGGGATTCTGTGGAATCTGGGATTCCAGGTTTAATGTCAGGGTTTTTAAGCCTGGGTTTATTTAGGAGAAAAAAGAGGATTTGAGCATTTTGCAGGTGGGATTCTGTAGAAACTGGAATTCAGGGTTTGCAAACCCCAGTTTATTTTGGAGAATAAAGAGTATTTGGGCATTTT
>NW_026624938.1:22110-24410 GCF_030028575.1 Malurus melanocephalus | reverse complement strand
ACAATTTAAAAATTTTTTTTTCCTTTCAGAACAAATTTCCCTTAACAAATCCATTTCTATCCAGAACCGAATTTTTGGCACAACAGCGCTAAATTTCACCCCCTCAAAAAGAACATTTAACCCATAAAAAAATAAAAAAATAAAGAAAATAATTCCCAATGTTTTGCTCACCTGTTTGAGTAAACTGCAGGAGAGGGTGAAGATATCGAAGAGCGAGGAGTCGCGGAAGGAAGAGGCGATTTTCCTGTGCTTGGTCAGGGGGTGCGTGGTGTCCGCCTGCACGGGGAGAAAATGGGATCGGAGTTTGGGGAGAGGAGCAGGAAAAACAGCAGAGCCCAGGAAAAAGTGGGATATGGGGATGGGATTGTCCCCAGAGCATTGGGGTGGGATTGATTCTTGGACCTGGGAAAATTCCCCTTCATCGCGGGGTTTTATCGCGGCCCAGCCGTGGTTTGTTACCAATTTATTTCAAATTTATTCCTGACTTATTCCTGATTTAGTCCAAATTTATTCCTGATTTATTCCAAATTTATTCCCCATTTAACCCCCATTTATTCCCGATTTATTCCCGATTTACTCCCCACTTATTCCCCAATTTATTTCCCATCTAGTCCCAACTTATACCCTTATACTTAGTCACAATTTATTCCCCATTTATTCCTGATTTATTCCAAATTTATTCCCCATTTATTCTCAATTTATTCCTGATTTATCCCCAATTTATTCCTCACTTATTCCCCATTTATTCTCATTTCATTCCCAATTTATTCCCCACTTATTCCCAATTGATTCCTGATTTATTCCTGATTTTCCCAATTTATTCCCCACTTATTCCCCATTTATTCCCCATTGATTCCCCATTTATTCCCGATTCATTCTCTATTTATTCCCGACTTATTCTCAATTTATTCCTGATTTATTCCCAATTTATTCCCCATTTATTCTTAATTTATTCCCCATTTATTCCAAATTTATACCAAATTTATTCCCCAATTATTCCCCATTTACCCTCCATTTATTCCCCATTCATTCCTCATTTATTCCCGATTTATCCCCAATCTATTCCCGATTTATTCCTGATTTATCTCCAATTTATTCCCAGTTTCACTTCAATCTCTGCCCATTAAAATCTCCATTAAAAACGTTCTCAGCAGCATTTGGGGGTTTTAGGAACGGGGTTAAACCCCGCCTGGAGCTGCAGGATAAACTCCAGGAATTCCAATTCCCCTCCTGATGGAGAAAGGAACTGGAGGATTTAATCAGCACAGAACAGGTGGGATTTTGGGGTTTTTTTTGGGGATTTTGCTTTTTTTTGGGATAAATTCCAGTCCTGGATGTGCCACCGGATCCCAGAACAAAATTCAGGGCATTTCACAGCTTCTTTTTCCAGAAAAACGGGGGGAAATGAGGAAAAAATCCCATTTTTAGTCATTAATCCAAACCAAATCCCATCTGGGATGAGCACTGGGTTATCCCAGAATTTCTGCAGCCCTTGCATGTGGGAAAACTTTGGGAAAAAGATGGAAAAACCTTGGAAAACCATGGGAAAACCATGGGAAACCCTGGAAAACCCTGGGAAATTATGGGAAAATGTTGGGAAAAATTTTGGAAAAACCTTGGGAGAACAATGGGAAATGATGGGAAAACCTTAAAAAACCATGGGAAAACCAAGGGAAATTATGGGAAAATCTTGTAAAACCTTGGAAAATTATGGGAAAACTTTGGGAAAACCTTGGAATTTTGGCACTGGGTAAAGCCACTCATCCCAACTTCCAGCAGCAATTCCCAGAGGCAGCAGCGCCTCAGAGGGATCTTAAATCCTGGGAAAAGGACTTGGAATGTCCCAAAGGCTGTGGAAGGGACACAGCCTGGAGAATCCAGCAGGATTTCAGGGAAATTTATCCCAAAAATTCATCCAGAGTTTTATTCGGGATGAACAGGATGGTTTTAAAACAGGCACAATTGGGTAATTTTGGGGTTTAATTCCTTTAAAATTGGGTAAATTTGGGTTTTAACTCCTTTAAAATCGGATAATTTGGGATTTTTCTCTCCTTGATCAATAAGAGGGGCTGACAATGGAAGGGTCTCACACTCAGGGCATCACCTTCACAAAATAATTCCTTTAAAATTGGGTAAATTTGGGGTTTAACTCCTTTAAAATCGGATAATTTGGGATTTTTTCTCTCTTTGATCAATAAGAGGGGCTGACAATGGAAGGATCTCACAAAATAATTCCTTCTCCTCGTTCCTCCCCTTTCCCACCCCACAAAAACCACACCAAAACATGGGAGAGGATGGAA
>NW_026624938.1:19644-21991 GCF_030028575.1 Malurus melanocephalus | reverse complement strand
ATCCCTCAACACAGGAACTCTGAGCATCTTTACCACAAACAAGAAACAAAAAAAAATCCCAAAAACCACCTCCCAGACAGCAAAAATCCCAAAAAAAACCCAAAAAAAACCCCAAACAAGGCAGGACACAACAATATGAATGAGAAAATTGGACACTTACTTCACTGAAGAAGGCTGTAGCACTTACTTGATTAATTTCATTTGTTAATTGGGACAGGATTGTCACTCCTATGATGCAGTGCTCTACACTGTCCTGGGGAGGAAAGGCACAGAGTTCACAGGGCTGAAATTCCCAAAATTTCCAATTTTTTTTTGGGAAAAATTCCTGCCCAGAAAGGCTCAATCATGGTTTTTCTGAGCGTAGGAAATTCCTAAAAATTCCTAAAAATCCCTGGAATTGTCCAATCCCAGGAAATGGGAAGGAGGGAATCTGACCTGCAGGAACCTGGAGACGTCGTCGATGAATCCTAAAAGTGGGAGCACCCAGAACCAAATCCCTGCTCCTTGAATTTAAAGGTTTCCCTTTGGAAATCCCTACTCAATAAGGAGCCCAGACTCCAAAATTCCTAAAAATCCCTGGATTTGGCCAATTCTGGGAATGTTGAGGAGGAAATCTGACCTGCAGAAACCTGATGCCATCACTGATGGATCCTAATGGTGGGACCATC
This sequence comes from Malurus melanocephalus, assembly GCF_030028575.1. Taxonomy (NCBI): domain Eukaryota; kingdom Metazoa; phylum Chordata; class Aves; order Passeriformes; family Maluridae; genus Malurus; species Malurus melanocephalus. The sequence continues at coordinate 21,323 of NW_026624938.1, read as the reverse complement.
CAAAACCAAATCCCCGTCCTTGAATTTAAGGGTTTCCCTTTGGAAATCCCTACTCAACAAAGAGCCCAGACTCCAAAATTCCTAAAAATCCCTGGATTTGGCCAATTCTGGGAATGTTGAGGAGGGAAATCTAACCTGGAGGAACCTGGTGACATTGTTGATGAATCCTAGAGGTGGGAGCATCCAAAACCAAATCCCTGCTCCTTGAATTTTACCGTTTTCCTTTGGAAATCCCTACTCAACAAAGAGCTCGAACTCCAAAATTCCTAAAAATCCCTGGATTTGGCCAATCCCAAGAACAAGAAGGAGGGAATCTGACCTGCAGGAACGTGGTGGTGCCGTTGATGAATCCTACAAGTGCGACCATCTAAAACCAAATCCCTGCTCCTTGAATTTTAAAGTTTCCCTTTGGAAGTCCCTACTCAACGAAGAGCTCAGACTCCAAAATTCCTGAAAATCCCTGGAATTGCCCAATCCCAAGAACGGGAAGGAGTGAATCTGACCTGCAGGAACCTTGTGACATCACTGATGGATCCTAAAGATGGGAACATCCAAAACCAAATCCCCGTCCTTGAATTTAAGGGTTTCCCTTTGGAAGTCCCTACTCAATGAAAAGCCCCGACTCCAGAATTCCTAAAAATCCCTGGATTTTGCCAATCCCAGGAAATGGGAAGGAGGGAATCTGACCTGCAGAAAGTGGGAGCATCCAGAACCAAATCCCCGCTCCCTGGATTTTACCGTTTCCCTTTGGAAATCCCTACTCAATGAAGAGCTTGGACTCCAAAATTCCTGAAAATCCCTGGATTTGGCCAATTCTGGGAAAGTTGAAGAGGAAATCTGACCTGGAAGAACTTGGTGACACCATTGATAAACCCTAAAGATGGGACCATCCAAAACCAAACCCCCCTCCTTGAATTTAAGGGTTTCCCATTGGAAGTCCCTACTCAACGAAGAGCCCAGACTCCAAAATTCCTAAAAATCCCTGGATTTGCCCAATCCCAGAAACGAGAAGGAGGGAATCTGACCTGGAGGAACTTGGTAACATTGTTGATGGATCCTAAGGGTAGGAGCATCCAAAACCAAATCCCTGCTCCTTGAATTTAAGGGTTTCCCATTGGAAGTCCCTACTCAACGAAGAGCCCAGACTCCAAAATTCCTAAAAATTCATGGATTTGGCCAATTCTGGGAATGTTGAGGAGGAAATCTGACCTGCAGAAACCTGATGCCATCACTGATGGATCCTAAGGGTGGGACCATCCTGAACCAAATCCCTGCTCCATGAATTTTAAGGTTTCCCTACTCAACGAAGAGCTCAGACTCCAAAATTCCTAAAAATTCATGGATTTGGCCAATTCTGGGAATGTTGAGGAGGAAATCTGACCTGCAGGAACCTGGTGACATCACTGACGGATCCTAAGGGTGGGACCATTCAGAACCAAATCCCTGCTCTGTGAATTTTAAGGTTTCCCTTTGGAAATCCCTACTCAACAAAGAGCCCAGACTCCAAAATTCCTAAAAAATTCCTGGATTTTAATTCCTTTAAAATCAGGAAGGAGGGAATCTGACCTGCAGGAACTTGGTGACGTCGTCGATGACGTTGCGGAAGACGTACTCGTCCTTCTGGCAGTCGAACCAGCCCAGTTTGGTGATCCTGGCGTAGAGCTGGATCAGCGCCTGCG
>NW_026624938.1:16741-17605 GCF_030028575.1 Malurus melanocephalus | reverse complement strand
GCGTGGCCGTGTCCGTGGTCTCATAGAGCTGCTTGCACAGGTTCTCTAGCTGGGCCAGGCTCTGGAAAAATGGGAAAAATGGGAAAAAAAATGGGAAAAATGGTAATAATAGGATTAAGGGATCTCACAGAGGTGCTTGAGCTGGGGTAGCTGCTGCAAAAAGAGGGAAAAATGGGAAAAAAATGGGGAAAATGGGGTTTAGGGGTCCCATAGAGCTGCTTGCACAGGTTCTCTAGCTGGGCCAGGCTCTGGAAAAATGGGAAAATGAGAAAAAATGGGATTTAGGGGTCTCATGGAGCTTGCACAGGTTCTCTAGCTGGGCCAGGCTCTGGAAAATGGGAAAAAATGGGAAAAATGAAAAAAAATGGGAAAAATGGAGTTTAGGGGTCTTACAGAGCTGATTAAGCTAGGGTAGGTGGTGGAAAAATGGAAAAAAAATGGGGAAAATGGGATTTTGGGGTCTCACAGAGCTGCTTGCACAGGTTCTCTAGCTGGGCCAGGCTCTGGAAAATGGGAAAAAATGGGAAAAATGGGGTTCAAGGGTCTCATAGAGCTGTTTGAGCTGGGCCAGGGTCTGTACAAACAGGAAAAACAGGAAAAAAACGGGATTTCGGGGTCGCATGGAGCTGCTGGACCTGGGCCAGGCACTGCAAAAATGGGAAAAATGGGATTTAGGGGTTTTATAGAGCTGTTTCAGCTGGGCCAGGGTCTGGAAAAATGGGAAAAAATGGGAAAAATGGGATTTAGGGGTATCATGGAGCTGATTGAGCGGGGGTAGGTGGTGGGAAAATGGCAAAAAATTGGATTTAAGGGTCTCACTGAGCTGCTTGCACAGGTTCTCTAGCTGGGCCAGGCTCTGGAAAA
>NW_026624938.1:12569-14931 GCF_030028575.1 Malurus melanocephalus | reverse complement strand
AGAATCCATAAAAAATGGGTTTGGGTTTCCAGATCCATAAAAAGCGATTTTGGGGTTTCTTCACATGAGGAAAAATCCAYAAAAAATCCACAGGGAAAAAATTTGGGATTCATCACATCGGGTAAAATTCCTAAAAATTTTTTTTGGGATTCATCACACCAAATAAAATCCAGGAAAAATTATTTTGGGGCTTCTTCACGCAGAGTAAAATCCCTAAAAAATCTGTTTGGGTTTCATGACTCCAGGTAAAATCCAGAAAAATTATTTTTGGGTTTCTTCACGCCAGGGAAAATCCAGAAAAAAATTTGTTTGGAAATCTTCACATCAAATAAAAGTTTGGAAAAAAATTTTAGGGCTCCAACACATCAGGTAAAATCCATAAAAAATGAATTTTGGCTTCGTGACACCAAATAAAATCCATAAAAAAATGAGTTTGGGTTCCACCACACCAAATAAAATCCATTAAAAATTAATTTAGGCTTCGTGACACCAAATAAAATCCATAAAAAATGAATTTTGGCTTCGTGACACCAAATAAAATCCATAAAAAATGAATTGGGGTTCCACCACACCAAATAAAATCCAGAAAAAAAAGAATTTGGGTTTCATGACACCAAATGAAATCCATAAAAAAAATGAGTTTGGGCTTTGTGACACCAAATAAAATCCATAAAAATGAATTTGGGTTCCACCACACCAAAGAAAATCCATAAAAAATTAATTTGGGTTCCATAAAAAGGAATTTGGGTTCCAAGACACCAAATAAAGTCCATAAAAAATCAATTTAGGTTCCATAAAAATGAGTTTGGGTTCCACCACACCAAATAAAATCCATAAAAAAGGAATTTGGGTTCCACCACACCAAAGAAAATCCATATAAAATGAGTTTGGGCTTCATGACACCAAATAAAATCCATAAAAATAGGAATTTGGGTTCCATAAAAATGAATTTGAGGTCCACTACACCAAATAAAATCCATAAAAAAAAGAGTTTGGGCTCCACCACACCAAATAAAATCCATAAAAAGGAATTTGGGGTCCACCACATCAAATAAAATCCATAAAAAGTGAATTTGGGCTTCATGACACCAAATAAAATCCATAAAAAAGGAATTTGGGTTCCATAAAAAGTGAATTTGGGTTCGACCACACCAAATAAAATCCAGAAAAATGAGTTTGGGTTCCACCACACCAAAAAAAAATCCGTAAAAAAATGAATTTGGGCTTCATTGCACCAAATAAAATCCATAAAAAAGGAATTTGGGTTCCATAAAAATGAATTTGGGTTCCAGCACACCAAAGAAAATCCATTAAAAAAAAGAATTTGGGCTTCATGACACCAAATAAAATCCATAAAAAAGGAATTTGGGTTCCACCACACCAAATAAAATCCACAGGAATTCTCTTTGGGTTCCTCCACAATTCCAGAAGTTCCTCTGGGAATTTTTGCCACCCCTGAACCGAAGCTCTCAGGAAGCAGCAGCASCATTTTCCCACCTTCCCAGATGGAATTTATTCCCAAATTCCTGTTCCCATCAAACCAAACTCCATTCCCAAAGAATATTCCATAAAAACACCTCATCCCTGATCCTTCTGGGAAAACTGGGAATGTTCAGAGTGGATTTTAGGAGGATTTGGGGAGAGTTCAGAGCTGATTTTGGGGTCTAAAGGGGCTCCAGGAGAGGGATTGGGGATAAGGGATGGAGGGAATGGGGTCAGAAATGGGATTTTCGATGGGATTTGGGAATTAGGAATTCCCAGAGGATCCCTGGAAGTGCCCAAATCCAGGCTGGGATTACCTGGGATAGCGAGAGGTGTCCATGTCTCTGCAGGGAGGAATTTCTTCCCAAAAATCCCACCTAAACCTTTATTTTCCTATTCAAATCCCTTTTCCCATCACTCCAATTCCCCCCAAATCCCATTTTTAACCCCATTTTTAACCCCATTTTTAACTCAACTCCATTTTTAACCCCATTTTTAACTCCATTTTTAACTCCTTTTTTTTTTTTTCCCCCCTGGGAAATTTGTTTTTTCCCCCCCCAGGAAATTTTTTTTCTCCACAAAATTTTTTTTTCCCCAGGAAATTTTTTTTTTTCTCCTGAGCTCTTTTGCTGAGTTAATAAACTGCTCACCCTTGTGGTTCTCGAGGGGGAGCAAACGCACCATTGATTTATTCCCAAAGTTCCAGGGATAATAAATAACTCCCAGGAATTACACTTTATCCAAGGTTTTGGCCTCCATGCAAATCCAGCGCCAGCTCAACCAAAATATTATGCAAAAAAAAAAAAACAAAACAAAACACCCCCAGCTGCACCTATTTTTATTTTTGCTGAATGTGACAGCGACGGCAGCGGCTCCTCAG
>NW_026624938.1:11292-12463 GCF_030028575.1 Malurus melanocephalus | reverse complement strand
GGTCCTTTCAGTGGATTTTAGGTCAAATTTAGAGAGTTTAGGATCCCTTTCAGAGGGTTTAGGGTTCATTTTGAAGGGTTTTTGGTCAAATTTAGAGGATTTAGGGCTCATTTTGAAGGTTTTTGGGGCCCTTTCAGTGGATTTTAGGTCAAATTTAGAGGGTTTAGGATCCCTTTCGGAGGATTTGTGGTTCATTTCAAAGGGTTTTTGGTCAAATTTAGAGGGTTTAGGGTTCATTTCGAAGGGTTTAGGGTCCTTTCAGAGGGTTTAGGGTTCATTTCAAAGTTTTTGGGGCCCTTTCAGCAGGTCCTGGGCCCTTGCAGAACATTTTAGATCAAATTTAGAGGGTTTAGGATCCTTTACAGAAAGTTTAGGTCCCTTTGACAGCACTTAGGGACCCTTTCTCAGGGCTTTGGGTTCCTTCAGAGGGGGTTTGAGCCCTTTCATAGGGTTTTGGTCACTCTCTGATGCTTTTGGGATCTTTTCAGAGGGTTTTGGTCACTCTCTGATGCTTTTGGGACCTTTTCAGAGGGTTTGGATCACTCTCTGATGGATTTGGGACCTTTTCAGAGGGTTTTGGTGCCTCTGAGAGGATTTAGGGACCCTTTTCTCAGGGTTTTGGGCTCCTTCAGAGGGGATTTGAGCCCTTTCAGAGGGTTTTGATCACTCTCTGATGGTTTTGGGACCTTTTCAGAGGGTTTAGGTCCCTCTCAGAGAGGTTTTGGATCCTTTTCCAGGGATTTTGAACCCTCCACTCCTGCCTGGAAGCCGCTGCCATCCCCGATTTCCCTCCTGGCTCCCTCCCCATAAACTTCACCACTCTGGGGTTCACTTTGAACACCCTGAAAACACTTTCCTGGAACTCCAGACTGGAAAATGACCCAAACACAGCAGGAAAACAAACCAAATGCAGCCTGACACGCCAATGACACGAATTCCAGCACTGGGACGGGGGAAATGATCCCCCAAAGACCCCGGGTGAGAGGGACAGGGATGGGGGTGACAGTGAGGGGGTGGCTGCTGGTTTCTAATGGGATCTGAGCGGCTTTTTTCCCAATTATTCCCTCACCAGGAGCACAGAGCGGTGGGGAGAGTGAAGGAGAAGGATGTGGGGGGCACGGAGGGGAAGATGAGGGGACACGGGGGGACACAGCGGGGATCAGGGGGACAC
>NW_026624938.1:6328-7887 GCF_030028575.1 Malurus melanocephalus | reverse complement strand
CTCTTCCTCCTCCTCTCCCCTCCCCCTCCTCGCCCTCACCTTCCCCAATTCCCACCACCCCCACGGCTCCCCTGCCCGCACTGGGAGCACTGGTTTGGACTGGGATTCCGGGCACGGGCACAGCTGGGGGGTTGTGACCCCATGGGCACCCCCGCACTGCCTCTGGACCCATTGCCCAGGTGAGAAAAACCGGGCAGGGCCATGGCGGGGCTGACCAGTGCCCGGTGTCCAGTGCCCGGTGTCCTGCTCAGTGCCCAGTGTTTCACCCAGTGACCAGAGTCCGGTGTCCCGTGTCCAGTGCCCGGTGTCCAGTGCCCGGTGTCCAGTGGCCACCCAGTGGCCAGTGTCCTGCCCCAATGTCCTGTCCGATTCTCAGTGCCCGGCCCCATTCCTGGTGTCCTGTGCCCAGTGTCCTGTGCCCAGTGTCCAGTGCCCAGTGCCTAGTGCCCAGTATCCTGCTCAGTGCCCAGTGTCCGGTGTCCAGTGTACCACTCAGTGCCCAGTGTCCTGTGCTCCAATGTCCTGCCCAATTCCCAGTGCCGTTCCCAATTCCTGGTGTCCTGTGCTCCATGTCCAGTGTCCCACCCAATGTCCAGTGCCCCATAGCAGTGCCCAGTGTTCCACCCAGTGTCCAGTGTCCCACTGAGTGCCCAGTGTCCTGCTCAGTGCCCAGTGGCCACCCAGTGCCCAGTGTCCTGCCCAGAATCCTCCATCCCTGCCCAGTGTCCTGTGCCCAGTGTCCTGTGCCCCATACCAGTGCCCAGTGTCCAGTGCCCAGTGTCCAGTATCCTGCCCCAATGTCCTGCCCAATTCTCAGTGCCCTGCCCAGTTCCTGGTGTCCAGTGCCCAGTGCCCCATACCAATGTCCAGTGCCCGGTGTCCTGCCCAGAGTCCCCCACCTGTGTCCAGTGCCCAGTGTCCAGTTTCTCACCCAGTGCCCACCAAGTGCCAGTGTCCAGTGTCCAGTGCTCCAATGTCCTGCCCAATTCGCAGTGCCGTTCCCAATTCCTGGTGTCCAGTGTCCAGTGTCCTGCCCAGTGTCCAGTGCTCCATACCAGTGTCCAGTGTCCTGGCCAGAGTCCTCCACCACTGCCCAGAGTCCCCCACCTGTGCCCAATGTCCAGTGCCCAGTGTCCAGTGCTCCATACCAGTGTCCAGTGCCCAGAGTCCCCCACCTGTGCCCAGTGTCCAGTGCCCAGTGTCCAGTTTCTCACCCAGTGCCCACCAAGTGCCAGTGTCCAGTGTCCAGTGCCCAGTGTCCTGCCCCAATGTCCTGCCCAATTCGCAGTGCCGTTCCCAATTCCTGGTGTCCAGTGCCCAGTGTCCTGCCCAGTGTCCAGTGCCCAGTGTCCAGTGCCCAGTGTCCTGTGCCCCAATGTCCTGCCCAATTCGCAGTGCCGTTCCCAATTCCTGGTGTCCTGTGCTCCATGTCCAGTGTCCCACCCAATGTCCAGTGCCCCATAGCAGTGTCCAGTGTCCTGCCCAGTGTCCAGTGCTCCATACCAGTGTCCAGTGTCCTGGCCAGAGTCCAGTGCTCCATACCAGTGTCCAGTGTCCTG
>NW_026624938.1:3079-5862 GCF_030028575.1 Malurus melanocephalus | reverse complement strand
TCCCCAATTCCCACCATCCCCACGGCTCCCCTGCCCGCACTGGGAGCACTGGTTTGGACTGGGATTCCGGGCACGGGCACAGCTGGGGGGTTGTGACCCCATGGGCACCCCCGCACTGCCTCTGGACCCATTGCCCAGGTGAGAAAAACCGGGCAGGGCCATGGCGGGGCTGACCAGTGCCCGGTGTCCAGTGTCCAGTGTCCAGTGTCCAGTGTCCAGTGCCCGGTGTCCAGTGCCCGGTGACCAGTGCCCGGTGTCCAGTGCCCGGTGTCCAGTGCCCAGTGCCCGGTGTCCTGCCCAGAGTCCTCCACCCCTGCCCAGTGTCCAGTGCCCAGTGCCCGGTGTCCGGTGCCCGGTGTCCAGTGCCCGGTGACCAGTGCCCGGTGTCCAGTGCCCGGTGTCCAGTGCCCAGTGTCCAGTGCCCGGTGACCAGTGCCCGGTGTCCGGTGCCCGGTGTCCTGCTCAGTGCCCAGTGTTTCACCCAGTGTCCAGTGCCCGGTGTCCAGTGCCCAGTGTCCAGTGGCCACCCAGTGGCCAGTGTCCTGCCCCAATGTCCTGTCCGATTCTCAGTGCCCGGCCCCATTCCTGGTGTCCAGTGTCCAGTGTCCAGTGCCTAGTGCCCAGTATCCTGCTCAGTGCCCAGTGTCCGGTGTCCAGTGTACCACTCAGTGCCCAGTGTCCAGTGCCCCAATGTCCTGCCCAATTCTCAGTGCCCGGCCCCTTTCCTGGTGTCCTGTGCCCAGTGTCCAGTGCCTCGTACCAGTGTCCAGTGTCCTGCCCAGAGTGCCCCAACTGTGCCCAGTGCCCCGTGTCCAGTGTCCAGTGTCCCACGCAGTGCCCAGTGCCCTATACCAATGTCCAGTGCCCCATTCCTGGTGCCCAGTGTCCAGTGCCCAGTGTCCAGTGTCCAGTGCCCAGTGTCCCACTCAGTCCCCAGTGTCCTGCCCCAATGTCCTGCCCAATTCTCAGTGCCCGGCCCCATTCCTGGTGTCCAGTTCCCAGTGTCCAGTGCCCAGTGTCCCACCCAGTGCCCAGTGTCCTGCCCAGAGTCCTCCACCCCTGCCCAGTGTCCCGTGTCCAGTGTCCAGTGCACAGTGTCCCACCCAGTGCCCAGTATCCTGCCCAGAGTCCCCCACCTGTGCCCAATGTCCTGCCCAATTCCTGGTGTCCAGTGCCCAGTGTCCAGTGCCCAGTGTCCAGTGCCCAGTGTCCAGTGCCCAGTGCCCTATATCAATGTCCAGTGCCCAATTCCTGGTGTCCAGTGCCCAGTGTCCCACCCAGTGCCCAGCGCCCTGCCCAGTGTCCCCAGCAGCGCAGGGTGGCACCCGGGCGTGTCCCGCAGTGCCACACCCACCTGTCCGGCGGTGCCACGCCCGTGTCCCCGTCCCCGCCTGGGGACACACAGGAAGCCGCCGCCAGCGCAGGAAGCGGCGGAGCGACAACCGAGCGCGACACGAGCTGAGCTGGCCCCGGTGACACCGCGGGGCGGGGGGGACACGGCCCCCGGGACCCCCGGGGGACACTCCGGAGACACCGGATATTCCGGACACTCCGGACACACCAGACACGGCTGGACACACCTGACACTTCGGACACACGGGACACACCGGAGACACCGGAGACACTGGACACACGGGACACACTGGACACTCTGAACACATCGGACATGGCTGGACACGCCTGACACTCCGGACACACCGGACACATCGGACACACGGGACACACCGGACACACGGGACCCCCGGGGGACACTCCAGACACTCCGGACACTCCGGACACGTCGGACACTCCGGACACACCGGAGACACTGGACACACGGGACACTCCAGACACGGCTGGACACGCCTGACACACTGGACACTCTGAACATACCGGACACATCGGACACTCGGACACTCTGAACATACCGGACACTCCGGACACTCGGACACTCTGAACATACCGGACACTCCGGACTCTCCGGACACTCCGGACACTCAGAACATACCGGACACTCCGGACACGCCGGACACTCCGGACACTCTGAACATACCGGACACTCCGGACACGCCGGACACTTGAACACTCCGGACACTCCAGACACTGAACACTCCAGACACTCCGGACACTCGGACACTCGGGACACTCTGAACGCTCCGGACACTCCGGACACTGAACACTCCAGACACTCCGGACACTCCGGACACTCCGGACACTCGGACACTCCGGACACTCGGACACGCCGGACATGCCGCGATGGAGGAGGCGGTGGTGAAGCAGGGCGGGCTCTACCTGCAGCTGCAGCAAACCTTCGGGAAGGTCAGGGAGGTTCGGGGGGTCCTGGAGGGGATTTGGGGGGTCCCAGAGGGGGTTTGGGGGTCCCGGAGGGGGTTTGGGGGTGAATCCCATGGGAATGGGGTGACCCCACCTGCTGCATGTCCAGCAGAGGGGACGGGCAGGGGGACGGACAGGGGGACGGGAGGTGCTGGGGACACTTTGTAGGGACCCCCAAGAGAAGCTCTGGAGAGCTGAGGGGTGACAGATGTGACCCCCAAAGCCGGGCTGTGACAGGTGCCATCCCCAGAGTCACATTGGGTGACAGATGTGACCCCCAAAGCTGTGTTGGGTGACAGATGTGACCCCCCAGACCCACAGTGGGTGACAGATATGGGCCCTCCCCAGAGCCATGGGGTGACAGATGTGACACCAGAGCTGTGTGGGTGACAGAAGTGACCCCAAAGCCCCGTTTGGTGGCAGTGCCAGCTGTGTGGGTGACAGAAGTGACCCCAAAGCCCCATTTGGTG
>NW_026624938.1:0-2176 GCF_030028575.1 Malurus melanocephalus | reverse complement strand
GCAGTGAGGGGCTGTGGGGGCAGCAAATGGGGGAACGGGATGGGAGTGGGTGCTGGGCGAGGCTGGGTGCTGCTGGCACTGGAAAAGCCAGGAATGTTCATCCAGGGATATTTAAACATTTAAATCCCCATTTATCCCATCCCAAACTCCGGGAGGCACAAAACCCTTCAGTGCTCTGCACCCGCAGCCTGCCCGGCGTTCCTGCGCCATCCTGAGTGGATAAAAACCCCGGGAAAGCCAAAAACCCTTCCAAAAAGATAAAAAACCCCATTAATTGCAGAAATGGAAGAAATTCTGGGGTGTCCTGTACCGGGAGAGCTCCTGTTCCACAGCCCGGCTGGAGCTGCTGGAAGCCTCAGGAGCTGAGAAGCCACGCAGGACCGATGGTGGCCGAGGGCGACTTGTCCGGCTCAGTGATTGTGTCCATGTGGCCGAGRCGGGTGGGGACACCGCCTGTCCCAAGGACACCGTCCCCTTCGTGCTGGAGACCACGGACAGGCGATTCCTGCTGGCCGCTGACAGCGCCGAGGTGGCCGAATGGATCCAGAGGCTGTGCGAGCTGGCGTTCCCGGTATGGGAATGGGGAAYGGGGAAATGGGGGATCTGTGAGGGGAAAATGGATGGGATCCCYTCAWGGGCTGCTTTTTCTGGGTAGAGGAGCCGGGAGGAGCCGGCAGCAGCCAAGGAGGGCTCTGAGGGAGAGTTCTCCATGGAGGAAAATTCCCTGTACAGCTCCCGGGACAGAGGTAGGAGCGGGGATGGGGGAACGGGGCTGGGGCTGCTGCGGGGTGGGGAAATCTCCTGAAAAAGCCTCTTCCTGCTGCGGGCAGCGGGGCTGGCTCGGGTCTTTATCAGCAGTGGTCAGAGCTGTGCAGTCCTTATCGGCCGGACACTGCTGTCCTGGTTTGGGGGTCACCCATGATCACTCTGTGGGGTGGGGCATGGGTCCAATGTCCACCCCGGGCTGGAGCAGGGTGTCCGGGTTTGGGGTGTCCTCTGTGGGGTGGGGTATGGGTCCAATGTCCATCCCCAGCTGGGCTGGAGTGAGCTGTCCTGGTTTGGGGGGTCACCCACAGCCCCTTTTGGTGTGGGACTCATGTCCAGTGTCCACCCTGTCCATCCCCAGCTGGGCTGGAGCGGGGTGTCCTGGTTCGGGGTGTCCTCTGTGGGGTGGGATGTGTCCAGTGTCCACTCTGTCCATCCCCAGCCGCCCTGGTGCACACTGTCCTGGTTTGGAGAGTCACCCACAGCTCCTCTGTGATGTGGGACACATGTCCAGTGTCCAATGTGTCCATCCCCAGCCAGTCTGGAGCAGGGTGTCCTGGTTTGGGGGGTCATCCACGATCCCTGTGTAAGGTGTCCAGTGTCCAGTGTCCATCCCCAGCCGGGCTGGAGTGGGTGTCCTGGTTTGGGGGGTCACCCACAGCTCCTCTGAGGGGTGTCCAGTGTCCAGTGTCCATCCCAGCTGGACTGGAGTGAGCTGTCCTGGTTTGGGGGGTCACCCACAGCCCCTTTCGGTGTGGGACATGTGTCCAGTGTCCATCCTGTCCATCCCCAGCTGGACTGGACTGGGATATCCTGGTTTGGGGGGTCACCCATACCCTCTTGTGGTATGGGACACGTGTCCAGTGTCCACTCTGCCCATCCCCAGCCGGGCTTGGAGCACACTGGCCTGGTTTGGGGGGTCACCCACAGCCCCTTTTGGTATGGGACACATGTCCAGTGTCCCCCCTGTCCGTCCCCAGCCGCCCTGGAGCAGGCGTTCGAGGTGACCGTGAGGGTGACACCGTCGTCGCAGCGCTGTCGTCTCCGCGGCCGCTGTGTCCTGCGGGCCGGCGAGGAGGCGCTGGAGCTGCTCCATTTCCAGAGCCACGAGCTGCTCTTCAGCTGGCCCTACCGCTTCCTGCGCCGCTTCGGCCGCGACAAGGTCAGTGTGRGCAGGGCTGGGCCAGCTGTAGCCACAGAATGGCCACTGACCCACCCCGACCCTCCGCAGGTGACCTTCTCCTTCGAGGCCGGCCGGCGCTGCGCGTCCGGAGAGGGMAGCTTCGAATTCGACACCAGGCAAGGCAACGAGATCTTCCAGGCCATCGAGGCGGCCATCAATGTCCAGCGGGGCCGGGGGAGTCCGGGGGATGAAACCCCGCGGCCACTCGGCCACGCCAGGACACCCAGC
>NW_026624937.1:21034-22420 GCF_030028575.1 Malurus melanocephalus | reverse complement strand
TTTTCCCTTCCTGGAACTTTCCTTCCCCTTTTCCCTCCCCCCTTTTCCCATTTTCCCTTTCCCCTTTCCCATTTCTTTTTCCCTTTTCCCTTTTCCCTTTTCCCTTTTCCCTTTTCCCTTTTCCCTTTTCCCTTTTCCCTTTTCCCTTTTCCCTTTTCCATTTACCTTTTCCCATTTCCTTTTCCTTTTTCCCTTTTCCTCCTTTTCTCACCTCATTTTCACCACGGACACAACAAACACACTCAAACCTGGACAAGGCCGATTTCTGCAACAACAAAACCCAAAAAGAGCCATTTCTGAACCATAAAAACAAAAATAGACATTTCTGCAACAAAAACAACCCAAAAGAACAATTTCTGCAACAAAAAATCCCCCCAAAAGAACAATTTCTGCAACAAAAAACCCAAAAAGAACAATTCCTGCCCGCCACTCTCATTTGTTTCTGGGTTAATTGCTCTCCTGCCGGAGCTTTAATTGATTTGTGCGGAGGAAGCGAGGAGAGGCCCCGCTCGGTGACAGCTCCCCRCAATTCCTGATTTTTCTTTTTAATTGGCGCTGAAGGAAGAGTCCGAGCCCTGTGGGAGGGAGCAGCTCTGGTGGAGATGTTGGATGTAATTATTATTTATTTTTCCTGCTGTAAAAACATCATTTATTTTTCCCGACGYGAACTCCCGAGCGGAGCTGGAAAGGTTTTTCCAGGTGAGAAAGTTTTTAAAACAAAATTTCCCAAAAGAAGAATCCGTTCGAGAGGGGTTCACCTCGTGCTTTATGGTGGAAAAATAAAAAATTAAAAAGAAAATTTAATAATAATAATTATCACTTTGGCTTAAAAGCTCAGAGAAACCCGGGCAAGATTTGCACAAAAAAATCTGCTTTTGGCTGGAATTTCACTTTAATTTCTTCAGCCTCGTCCTTTGGATGTCGAAAGAACGTTCTGAGCAGAAATAGCTGTAAGCTGATTAGGGGGGAAGCAATAAATCCAAATCAAATCGAATCATGCCCAGACTCCCGGCAAGAAAATCGATAATTTCGGTGATGTATTTTTAAACTCCAGTTATTAAGGAAAAACACACACAGATTTGAAAAGTCTTGATTAAGGAGGAGTGGGGAGGTTTTTGTTTTGTTTTTTTTTTGTCTCAGGGTCCTCAGCTGGGGTCAAAATCTGAATTTTTTAAAATAAATTTTAAAGAAATTTATTTCTGGAAATAATGATTTAAATTCAGGACCACCCATCCCGAAGGAGAGCAATGATTACCGGGAGCTGCCTGTGAAATTATCCCATAATCTGATTATAAAATTATTTTAAATTATTTTAAAATGGTCAAAACAAAGGTAATTTTTAATGCTCATTCATTGATTTTTTTAAATCCGTGCCCGTTCTGGGCA
>NW_026624937.1:17069-19584 GCF_030028575.1 Malurus melanocephalus | reverse complement strand
CAGCAGAACCGGCGCGGGAATTGTGGGGGAGGAGAGGGGAGAGGGATCCTGGGAGAGAGGGAACGGCGGGGAGAGGGGCGGGCAGCGGCTCCGGCCATAAAAACGGGGGAGGGACCCCAAAAATGAGAGGAGAGGGATGGGTCCGTCCATAAAAATGGGGGAGTGACCCCAAAAGTGAGAGGGAGAGGGGCGGGCAGCGGGTCCGGCCATAAAAACGGGGGAGAGACCCCAAAAGTGAAAGGAAGAGGGGTGGGTCCTGTATGTGTCCATAAAAATGGGGGCAGGGACCCTAAAAATGAGACGAGAGGGATGGCCACCAGATCCGGCCATAAAAACGGGAGGAGTGACCCCAAAAGTGAGAGGGAAAGGGATAGGCCCTGTGTCTGGCCATAAAAATGGGGGGAGTGACCTCAAAAATGAGAGGGAGAGGGATGGGCCCTGTATCCAGACATTAAAAAAAAGCAGGAATGACCCCAAAAGTGAGAGGGATGGGTCTAGACATAAAAATGAAGGAGTGACCCCAAAAATGAAAGGGAGAGGGAATGGGCACCAGATCCGGCCATAGAAACAGGGGGAGTGACCCTAAAAATGAGAGGGAAAGGGATGGGCCCTATAACCAGCCATAAAAAAGCAGGAGTGACCCCAAAACTGAGAAGGAAAAGAATGCGTCCAGACATAAAAATGGGAAGAGTGACCCCAAAAATGAGAGGGAGAGGGATGGACCCTGTATCCAGACATAAAAAAGCAGAAGTGACCCCAAAAATTAGAAGGAAAAGAATGGGTCCAGATATAAAAATGGGAAGAGTGACCCCAAAAATGAGAGGGAGAGGGGTGGGCACTGTGTCCGGCCTTAAAAACGGGATGAGTGACCCCAAAAATGAGAGAAGAGGGATGGGTCCAGCCATAAAAATGGGGGAGTGACCCCAAAAATGAGAGGGAAAGGGATNAAAACGGGGAGTGACCCTAAAACGGGGAGTGACCCCAAATGGAGTGTGACCCCAAAAATTAGAGGAGAGGGATGGGTCCAGCCATAAAAATGGGGGAGTGACCCCAAAAGTGAGAGGGAGAGGGGTGGGCAGCGGGTCCGGCCATAAGAACGGGGGCAGGGACCCCAAAAATGAGACGAGAGGCGTGGGCACCAGATCCGGCCATAGAAATGGGGGAAATGACCCCAAAAATGGAGAGGGATCGGCCCTATATCAAGACATAAAAAAGGAGGAAATACCCCAAAAGTGAAAGGGATGGGTCTAGACATAAAAATGGAGGAGTGACCCCAAAAATGAGAGGGAAAGGGACTGGTCCAGCCATAAAAACGGGATGAGTGACCCCAAAAATGAGAGAAGAGGGATGGGTCCAGCCATAAAAATGGGGGAGTGACCCCAAAAATGAGAGGGAAAGGGATGGGCCCTATAACCAGCCATAAAAAAGCAGGAGTGACCCCAAAAATGAGAAGGAAAAGGATGGGTCCAGACATAAAAATGGGAAGAGTGACCCCAAAAGTGAGAGGGAGAGGGATGGGCACTGTGTCTGGCCATAAAAACGGGATGAGTGACCCCAAAAATTGAAAGGAAAGGGATGGGTACAGGATCTGTCTGGCCATAAAAACGGGGTGATTGACCCCAAAAATGAAAAGGAAAGGGATAGGCCCTGTAACCAGACCTAAAAAAAGCAGGAATGACCCCAAAAATGAGAGCAATGGGATTTTTTTTGTGGATTTTTTTCCTGGGGAAAATGGGGAACCCCCGCCCTGCAGAGGAGCGGTGCGGGGGCTGCTCCGGGGGCTGATGGCAGTGTCAGAGCGCTAATGAGCCGCAATCATTAATTGTAATTAATTATAATTAACGCTAATGGATAGCGCGGGCTTGGGAGGAGCACAGCGCGCTCCGAGACACAAAAATAGAAAATTTTTTTCCTTTTTTTAAACGTTTTTTTTATTTTGAAGTTTTAAGCTCCGAGGAGCCGCCCCCGGGGTTGCCCTGAAGTTTTTTCATCGTCTCAGCTGTGGAAATTTTTTTTTTCTTTAGGGAAGACAAAAAAAATTCCTTCTGGAGGAGTTTTTAGGGTTTTTTTAGGAAAAAATGCGGCCTCGGTTTTTTCGCTGCCTCATAAACGAGGGATGTTCCTTCCACGTGGTTGATGTGGGGAAAAAAAATGGTTTTTTTTTTTCTTTTTTGTCTTTTTTTTTGGTTGTTTTGTGCCTTGAAATGCAGCGGTGAAAGATGATCTGAGCTGGGAGAGTGAAATAAAAATGAGGAATAAAATGAGGAATAAAATGAAAAATGAAGAATAAAATGAAGGATAAAATGAAAAATGAAAAATAAAGAATAAAACGATGGGGAATGAAATGAATAATGGAGAATAAAATTGAAAATGAAGAATAAAATGAAAAATAAAATGAACACTAAAATGAAGAACGAAGGTGAATTGAGGTGTCTGGGCCCTTCCAGGGGTTTTGGGGGTCCCTCTGCAAATGGGGCTGGGGCTGGGACCTGAGGGGTTTTCCTAAAAATAAAAA
>NW_026624937.1:14422-16107 GCF_030028575.1 Malurus melanocephalus | reverse complement strand
CCTCATGAGGTTGTAGGGGATGGATGGGGATGTTTTAGGGGATGGATGGGGATGTTTTAGGGGATGGGCAGGGAATTGTAGGGGATGGATGGATGGAGAGGTTTTAGGGGATGGAAGGGAAGGTTATAGGGGATGGATGGGGATTTTTGGGGGATGAATGAGGGGGGTTGTAGGGGATGGATGGATGGGGAGGTTTTAGGGGATGGATGAGATGTTTATAGGGGTTAGATGGGGAATTGAGGGGGATTGGATGGGGAATTGTAGGGGATGGATGGGGAGGTTTTAGAGGATGGATGGGGGATTGTGGGGGATGGAAAAGGAGGTTTTAGGGGACAGATAGGGAGGCCACTATGGGGAATGGATGGGCATTTGTGGGGGATGGATGGGGAATTGTGGAGGATGGAAAAGGACGTTTTAGGGGATGGATGGACAGGGTACTATGGGGAATGGATGGGGATTTGTGGGGGATGGACCGGGAGGATGTAGGGCATGGATTGATGGGGAATTGTAGGGGATGGATGGACAGGGAACTATGGGGGATGAACAGGAATTTGTGGGGGATGGAAAAGGAGGTTTTAGGGGACGGAATCACAGGGAACTGTAGGGAATGGATGGACAGGGAATTGTCGAGGATGGATGGAGAGGTTTTAGGGGATGGATGGGGAATTGGGGGTGGGGATTCATGGGGAGGTTTCAGGGTACTATGGGGAATGGATGGGGATTTGTGTGGGATTCATGGGGAGGTTGTAGGGCATGGATGGATGGGAAACTCTAGGGGTTGGATGGGGAATTGTGGGGCATGGATGGGGGGGTTGTAGGGGATGAATGGACAGGGAACTGTAGGAGATGGATGGGGAGGTTGTAGGGCATGGATCAGGAAGGTTACAGGGCATGGATGGGGAATTGTGGGGGATTCAGGGGAGGTTGTAGGACATGGATGGGTGGGGAACTGTACGGGTTGGATGGGGAATTGTAGGGGAATGGATGGGGAGGTTATAGGGAATGGATGGACAGGGAACAGTGGGGGATGGAAAAGGAGGTTTTAGGGGATGGATGGACAGGGAACTGTAGGGGATGCATGGGGGGTTATGGAGGATGGAGGGAAAGGTTTTAGGGGATGGAAAAGGAGTTTTTAGGGGATGGATGGGGAGGTTTTAAGGGATGGATGGACAGTGAACCCTCCCCCAGCATCCCGAGGCTCCGTTCCCCCGGGAATGGGGCCTGGAAAGGCGCCAGGAGCCACTCAGGATAATGAAACCCGGCCCTAAAAGCATCGCGGGCTTTATTTACCCTAAAAAAACCCCAACCCCGAGGGACTCCCCGAGCTCGGGGCCGGGGCTGAGCTCTGTCCCCGCCCCGGGAGCGCCACCAGGAGAGGGGAATTTTCCTTTTTCTCCTTTTTCTCCTTTTTCTGGCGCTGCTGGTGGCGGAGCAACTCCTCCCCCCTTTTAAGAGGCCAAAGGCGAGCGGGTGAAGGAACAATCCCATCAATTCCGGCCCCATAAATGGACAAATCCATCAATTCCGGCCCCATAAATGGACAATCCCATCAATTCCGGCCCCATCCCCCCGCGGGGACGGAACGTTCTCCCGCAGCCCCGCATTAACCCCGACCCCGCAGCCGCGATGCTTTTAGGGCCGGGTTTCATTATCCTGAGTGGCTCCTGGCGCCTTTCCAGGCCCCA
>NW_026624937.1:10370-12618 GCF_030028575.1 Malurus melanocephalus | reverse complement strand
TTTTTATTTTTGGCACCGTTGCTGTGCAGAGATGCAGCAGCCCCTGCAACCCTCAGAGTGCTGCTCCTGGAAAAGCCAAGGATGAGCCCCTAAATCCCAAAAAATTCAAATTGCAACAGCCCCAAGGGGACTCTGGGCAAATGTAGAAGGATTTTGAATATTTTTGAAGCCCAGAAAACTCAATTAATTTAAGATTTTTAAGCCCAAAAGACTCAATGATTTTTGACACTTCTAAGCCCAGAAAATTCAATGATTTTTAAGATCAATATGCTTTTTTTTTACACACTTAACACTTAAAAATGTGCTTTTTTCACAATTAACATACAAAAATGTGCTTTTTTTTCTACAGTTAAAAATTTTAAAATGTGCTTTTTTTTCCCCAATTAACGCTTATAAATGTGGGGTTTTTTTACACAGCTGAAATTTTAAAATTTGCTTTTTTTACACAGTAAACGTTTATAAATGTGATTTTTTTTCACAATTAACATTAAAAAAGTGCATTTTTTTCCCCAATTAACACTTTTTCCCCACTGAAAAGCATGTGTGCGATCAAAACTTGCTCACGAGGCCTTTCTGCAGACGAGAGAAACAATAAAAATGATTTAAATGATTTTTAAAGATTAAAAAACCAAAGGAGGCGGCGATAAATTTAATAAATTGGGAATTTGTCTGGGTTCCAGCTGCGAGGGTTGGGGATAATGGGATGTTAAAGCTCCGATCGATATTCGGGGTTAAATCCGGCCCCATCCCATCCCATCCCATCCCATCCCATCCCATCCCATCCCATCCCATCCCATCCTATCCCGCATTTTCTGGGATTTGACCCCGTAGTTTCCATCCCTGGGAAAGGTTGGAGGAGGTGGAATGTGGTGCTGGTGGGGAAGCGTTGATATTGGGGTTTTTTCTGGGAATTGTGTTGGGAATTAAATATTTTATATGGACTTTTTCCAGAATTCTGCCAGGAATTGAATCCTTTTATATGGAATTTTTCCTGGAAGTTCTGTCAGGAATTAGATATTTGATATAAGGTTTTTTCCCGGGAATTCTGTCAGGAATTAAATCCTCTTATATAGAATTTTTGCTGGGAATTCTGTCAGAAATTACATATTTTATATAGGGTTTTTGTCCTGGGAATTCTGTCTGGAATTAAATCTTTCTATGGATTTTTCTCCTGGGAATTCTGCAGGAATTGTGCCCTCTGGGGTCATTTTTAGGGTCTCCTCTTTTCCCCGGATTTCTCATCTCAGCTCTCACAGGAACGGGAGCAGAGCCGTCCGTGCCAGGCCCAGCCAGGAGGGGTCATTTGGGGCCGTTTTTGGGGCCGTTTTTGGGAACGCGGCTCGTCAGCCTAACGGGCTGTGACGGACGCGCGGCTCTGCCCGGTCCCCGAGGGAGGTGAAGTGAGGGCATGGGCGGAGTGGGGATGAGGATGGGTTTTTTTAGGGTTTTGTGGCCCTAAAAGCGCTGAAATGTCCATCAGGGGCTGCCGGAGCAGAGCCCGGCTCTGGGATCCGCTGGGTTTGGCACGGCRCCCTAAAAAATTTGGGGTTTTTTTTAGGGTGAATCCATCCTGAGTGCCCAGAATTCATCCCAAATTGGTGAAATTTGTCTGGGGTGGGTTAAAGCGGGGCTGGGTGGGGTTTGGAGCACCCTGGGATAGGGGAGGGGTCCCTGCCCACCACAGGGGGTGGAACGGGGTGATCGTTAAGATTCCTTCTGACCCGAAGCATTCCAGGATTCCATGTCCTTGTTTAGATGGGATAGCGGGAAGGAATTTGGGATGTCCTGGATCCCTGGGAGAGCCCAAGGCCAGGCTGGACCGGGCTGGGAGCAAACTGGGACAGGGGGAAGGGTCCCTGCCATGGCGGGGGTGGCACTGGGGGATTTTAGGGTCAATCCCATCCCATGGATCCCATGGATCCCATGGATCCCATACAGATCCCATTGATCCCATCCAGATCCCATCCCATCCCATCCCATCCCATCCCATCCCATCCCATCCCATCCCATCCCATCCCATCCCATCCCATCCCAATTTCCACAAAAATCCACAGAGGGCAAAGCGGAGCCTGGAATGCGCCAAAGTCATCGGGAAATGGAGCCAAGGACGGGGATTTGGCACCAGGACCCCGATCCATCCGAGGACGAGGAGGACGAGGAGGAGGAGCCCTTCCAACCCAATCTCCATTTGGGTTATTGAGAAAATAACACCATTTATTAATAAAAACCCTCTGAGCCAAGAACTGGG
>NW_026624937.1:7438-8724 GCF_030028575.1 Malurus melanocephalus | reverse complement strand
GAGTCCAAAGGAATTAAAATTAATTGGCTGCAAGTCAAAATTAATAATTGTTGGAACGAGCACGGYGTGTGATGGAATTCAGAGGACGTTATTGAGCAGGAAAATAACGCCAGGAACGCCTCGGCAGGAATTAATCTCTCCCGGGCCGCCTCGAGTGGGGAGTTAATCTCCCCAAAATTCCATTTTTTACAACAATGGGGTGGCGTCAAACGCTTGTTTGGGTTGTTGTTTCTTCGTTTGTGCTCAGCCGAGCGGGAATCAGATAAATTCGGGCAACAAAAATTCCATTTAAAAAAAGAAAAAAAGTTATTTTGTGTCATTAGAGCTCCTGAAACCACTTGGGATGAAAACAGCAGGGAAACATCCAAGGGATTGAGGAAGGGATTGTTCCCATATTTTTTTTTTCCTTTTCCATGTTCCACCAGGATTTTTCCTGGATTGGGATTTTTGGGGCTCATTCATTACCGGGGAAAACAAACACAAGTCCTAAATGTGACAGCTCTGGTTAAAACCCTTCCCCATCCCATATTTGTTCCCCATCCCATAGTTGTTCCCTATCCCATATTTGTTCCCCATCCCATATTCGTTCCCCATCCCATATTTGTTCCCCATCCCATATTTGTTCCCTATCCCATATTTATCCCCACCCCATATTTGTTCCCTATCCCATATTTGTTCCCCATCCCATATTTGTTCCCCATCCCATATTTATCCCCATCCCATATTTGGTCCCCATCCCATATTTGGTCCCCATCCCACATTTCCCAAATCCCAGTGTGGAAGGAATTGGGATCAGTCCCTGCCCTACACAAACCTCAAATTTCCAAACCCAAACCTTCCCAGGAGCAGGAAAATGGTGTTTTAATCCCCAAATTACCCCAATAAATAAGAGAATCACCCCATTAATTCCAGGCAGGGGGGCAAACCATATTTACACCATCACCAGCAGCACCCAGAACAATATTTAATTACTGAAATTTAACGAGGGCTGATTAACGAGCCTGGAGGATCCCGTGCTGTAGGAACAATCCCCAAATCCCAAAAAAAATCCTCAGGAAGGACAAGGACGTGGCCCCAGCCCCGCGGACACCCAGGGGTGACTCTGCCTTTCCTCCTGCTCAGCGCCGGCGGCTCCTGCAGCTCTCTGGCTCCTCATGAATTTTTAAACGCTTCCGTCCCCTCTCCGGAGTCGCCTTCCAAAAGCCATTAACACGTGCCGTTAATTGGGTTTTATCGGGATTTTCGGCGCTGTGAAACCGGCGGGGTTTTTGTGGCCCCAAAGTGGC
>NW_026624937.1:3383-5663 GCF_030028575.1 Malurus melanocephalus | reverse complement strand
AGGTTCATTGAAAGCTAATATTAATAAAAATGCCATTTATGTTGCATGTTTTGGTTTTTGGTTTTTTTTTTTTTTTTTTTGTGCTGGTTTTGCGTCCTGGCTGAGCTTTTATTATCAATAATGCAGAAAGTGTGAGGAGAGCAGAGCTGGCCCAGAGCCGGGGGAGGAAAAATGGAGAATTTCTGCACCCACACGGCGGCTTTTGAGAATATTTTTATGGTTTTAGGTTCAAAAAAAATGAGATGGAAAAAGTTGTTCCTGAGGGTTTTTCAGGGGGAGACGGATGGGGGTGGACAAAGCAAATCCTGAATCGGGAAAAATTGGAATAAAGGGATTTTTGGTGTTTGAAAAGGTCTGGAAAAACATAATTTTGATTAAAATAAGGGAGGTGAAGAGGGCTGGACCCCAAAGCCGATGGGTTTAATGGTGAATTTTCTCAAGTTGTAGGGTTTTAGGTTTTAGGTAAACCTAAAATGGTGGGAGCGGATCTTTGTGTCACCTGAACCCCTTTGCCATCAGCTGAGCCCCTTTTCTGTCACCCCAAATCTGGGCCCTTTGGGATCAGCAGGATCTCCTAAGGAAAGCACAAAAAACCCCCACAATCCCACAAAATCCTAAAGTGGATCCTGTAGGGCCAGCGGGGTCTCGTCAGGTGAGCCCCAATCCCACAAAACCCCAAATCTGGTTCCCATGGGGTCAGTGGGGTCTCCTCACAAAAGCACCAACCCCGCAAAATCCCAAATTCTGATCCTGTCAGCGCAGCGAGGTTTGTTGGGATGAGCCCAAACCCTACAAAATCCCAAATCTGGACCCCATGGGGTCAGTAGGGTCTCCTCAGGAAAGCCCCAATCCCGTCGGCTCAGTGGGATCTCTTGGGGTGAACCCAAACCCCACAAAAACCCAAATCCTGATCCTGTTGCTCCAGCGGGGTCTGTTTGGGTGAGTCCCAACCCCACAAAACCCCAAATCCGATCCCATTGGCACAGCGGGGTCTGTTGGGGTGAACCCAAACCCCACAAATTCCCGAAGCCGATCCTATTGGCACAGCAGGGTCTCATCAGGTGAGCCCCAACCCCACAAAATCCCAAATCTCCATCCCGTCAGTGCAGCGGTGTCTGTTGGGGTGAACCCAAACCCCACAAATCCCCAAATCCGGATCCCATAGGAGCACTGGGGTTGCGTCGGGTGAGCCCCAATCCCACAAATCCTTGAAGCCGATCCTGTCAGCGCAGTGGGGTCTCATCAGGTGAGTGCCAACCCCATAAATCCCCAAATCCTGATCCCAAAGGACCAGTGGGGTCTCCTCAGGTGAACCCCAACCCCATAAAACCCCAAATCCCGATCCCATGGCAACAGTGGGGTCTGTTGGGGTGAACCCAAACCCCACAAAACCCCAAATCCCGATCCCGTAGGACCAGCGGGGTCAGTTGGGGTGAGCCCAAACCGCACAAAATCCCAAATCTGGATCCCGTAGGATCAGTGGGGTCTCATCAGGTGAGTGCCAACCCCACAAATCCCCAAATCCTGATCCCAAAGTACCAGTGGGGTCTCCTCAGGTGAACCCCAACCCCACAAAACCCCAAATCTGGGCCCTTTGGGATCATCAGGATTTTGTCAGGTGAGCCCAAACCCCACAAAACCCCAAATCCCGATCCCATGGGAGCAGCGGGGTCTATTGGGGTGAACCCAAACCCCACAAAACCCCAAATCTGGGGCCTTTGGGATCATCAGGATCTCGTCAGGTGAGCCCCAATCCCAAAAAATCCCAAAACCTTGATCCCATCGGCACAGCAGGTGTGTTGGGGTGAACCCCAACCCCAAAAACCCCCAAATCTGGATCCCATGGGGTCAGTGGGGTCTCCTCAGAAAAGCACCAACCCCACAAAACCCTGAAGCCGATCCCGTTGGCACAGCGGGGTCTGTTGGGGTGAACCCCACCCTCAGAAAACCCCAAATCCGGATCCCATAGGAGCATTGGGGTTGCGTCGGGTGAGCCCCAATCCCACAAATCCCTGAAGCCGATCCTGTCGGCGCAGCGGGGTCTGCTCAGGTGAGTGCCAACCCACAAATCCCCAAATCCTGATCCCATAGGACCAGTGGGGTCTTCTCAGGTGAAACCCAACCCCACAAAACCCCAAATCCCCATCCCATGGCAGCAGCGGGGTCTGTTGGGGTGAGCCCAAACCCCACAAAACCCCAAATCTGGACCCCATGGGGTCAGTAGGGTCTCCTCAGGAAAGCCCCATTCCCGTCAGTGCAGCGGGGTCTGTTGGGGTGAAC
>NW_026624937.1:0-2013 GCF_030028575.1 Malurus melanocephalus | reverse complement strand
CCCTCAATTTTTCTGCAACTTTCCCCAATGTTTGTGTGACTTTCCCCAATTTTTCTGCAATTTCCCCCCAATTTTTCTGCAATTTCCTCTCAATTTTTCTCCAATGGCCCCAATTTTTCTCCAGTGCTCCCAATTTAGAGTGCCCCCAATTTTTCTGCAATTTTTCCCCAATTTTCCCCCAATTTTTGTGCCATTGTCCCCCAATTTTTGTGCAATGTTTCACAGTCCCAAGGTGGTAAAATTCAAACCGAATTCGCTGCCCTAAGGTGTAAAATTCAAATCAAATTTTGGTCCTGAGATGCCCCCGGTGCTGTCCCGGTGCAGGGATGGAGCAAACTGGGAGCAAACTGTGAGCAATCTGTGAGCAAACTGGGAGCAAACTGGGAGTAATTTGTGAGCAAACTGTGAGTAATCTGGGAGCAAACTGGGAGCAAACCGTGAGCAAACTGTGAGTAATCTGTGAGCAAACTGGGAGCAAACTGGGAGTAAACTGGGAGCAAACTGGGAGCAAACAGGGAGCAAACCGGGAGTAATCTGGGAGCAAACTGGGAGTAATCTGAGAGCAAACTGGGAGCAAACTGTGAGTAATCTGTGAGCAAATCGGGAGCAAACCGTGAGCAAACTGGGAGTAATCTGGGAGCAAACTGGGAGTAATCTGTGAGCAAACTGGGAGTAATCTGTGAGCAAACTGTGAGTAATCTGTGAGCAAACTGGGAGCAAACTGTGAGTAATCTGGGAGCAAACTGGGAGTAATCTATGAGCAAACTGTGAGTAAACTGGGAGCAAACTGTGAGCAAACTGGGAGCAAACTGGGAGTAAACTGTTAGTAATCTGTGAGCAAACTGGGAGTAAACGGGGAGTAATCTGTGAGCAAACGGTGAGTAATCTGTGAGCAAACTGTGAGTAAACTGGAGCAAACTGGGAGTAACCTGTGAGCAAACTGCGAGTAATCTGTGAGCAAACCGGGAGCAAACCGTTAGTAATCTGTGAGCAAACAGTGAGTAATCTGTGAGCAAACTGTGAGTAAACCGGGAGAAAACTGTGAGTAATCTGTGAGCAAACTGGGAGTAAACTGGGAGTAATCTGTGAGCAAACCGTGAGTAAACTGGGAGCAAACTGTGAGTAATCTGTGAGCAAACTGGGAGTAATCTATGAGCAAACTGTGAGTAATCTGTGAGCAAACTGTGAGTAATCTGTGAGTAAACTGGGAGCAAACTGTGAGTAATCTGTGAGTAAACTGGAAGCAAACTGGGAGCAAACCGGGAGCAAACTGGGAGCAAACTGGGAGCAAACCAGGAACAGAGAACAAACTGGGAGCAAAATGGGAGCAATTTTCCTGCTGAAATTTAAAAAAAAAAAAAAAAATTAAAAAAAAATCGGTTTTTCCCCCTGAAATATAATTAATTAAATAAATAAATAAGTAAATGGGTAAATAAATAAATAAATAAAATGAATAAGTAAAATAAATAAATCAGTTTTTCCCCCCACGCGGAGCAATTTTCCCGCTGAAATAAATAATAAATTCAATCAATAAATCACTTTTTTCCCCCACTCCGCTGCTCCTCGGGTTATTTTTAGAGCTCGCCGGCGCCGCTGCGGTGCGGAGGGAGGGCCAGGACGGGAATTGGGATCGGCTTTAATGACTGCGGAGAAATAAATCTGAAACAGCGCCGGGAGCCGAGACACGCGGGAGAGAGAGAGAGAGAGAGAGGGCACAGCCCGCGGGTGTGGGGGGCACCACTGCGGGTGGAACTGAGGGGGTGGCACCTTTGGGGCAGCACCTTTGGGGTGGCACTGCGGGTTTCGGGTGGACCTGAGGGCTTTGTGGTGGCACTGAGGGTTTGGGGTGGCACCTTTGGGGTGGCACTGAGGGCTCTGGGGGGGCACCTTTGGGGTGGCACTGCGGGTTTGGGGTGGCCCCGGGCAGCTCTGGTGTGGCACTGTGGGCTTTGGGATCATACTGAGGGTTTGGGGTGGCACCTTTGGGGTGGCACCGAGGGCTTTGGGGACACT
>NW_026624936.1:24687-26390 GCF_030028575.1 Malurus melanocephalus | reverse complement strand
TTAATTAGAATTAAATCAGGATTAAATTAAAACTCGGGAGCCGCCGGTTTGTCTGGAATTCTCACCGGAAGAGCCTCTGGAGCCGCGGATTCATCCCGGGAAAACGCGGATTCCATTCCGCTCATCGTTAGGCGGCAAAAATAATTCAGAGATGACTGAAAAGCAGATTTTATTTTTTTTAAATTTTTATTTTCCGTGAAGAAATTCCCTCTCTTTGGAAACTCCGAGATAACTGGGACTCACCTGAGGAGGGCGGGACCCCGTTTTCCTCGATCCTGCCCATCCCAATCCTATTTTTCCCTAATTTTTTCCTATTTTTTCCTAATTTTTTGGGTTTTTTTCCTATTTTTCCCTAATTTTTTTCCTATTTTTCCCTATTTTTCCCTAATTTTTCCTATTTTTTTCCTAATTTTTCCTATTTTTTTTGGCCTATTTTTTCCTATTTTATAGTATTTTTTCCCTATTTTTTCTTATTTTATCATAATTTTTTCCTATTTTTTCCTAATTTTTTCCTATTTTTTTCAATTTTTTTCTATTTTTTTCCTATTTTTTGCCCCGGAACCAGCCCTGGCAGCGGGACAGGCAGCGCTCCACGATGCTGGAAGTGCAGGAATTGAGGCGGAACGGGGTCCGGGACCCTCCAGCTTTGGGCTCTGCGGGTTCCCCGATTCCCCGGGGCTCGCAAATTCCGCATTCCGCGGAAATCCCGCTCTGCGATTCACCCATTTCCACCAAAATTCCGCTTTGGGATTCACCGCACTGCCCCAAAATCTCCCCCTGAACCGGGCACGGCTCCTCCGTTCCCAAATCCACCACCTCGAGCGCGCAGAGTTCCGGAGCCGGAATCGGCAGCTCCTGGCAGAGCTTTTCCAAATTTTCCAATTTTTCCAATTTTTCCAAATTTTCCAGGTTTTCCGGGCCGTTTTGGGGACACAGCTCCACGGTCAGGATGGATTTTTGCAGCGGGAATTTCATCACGCACATCCCGGGAGTTTCGATGGTCAGCGGTTCCTCCGAATTTTGCGAACTCGCGGATTTTGCGGCGGCGATTTCGGTTTCGGTCCCGGGATCCGCGATTCCCGGTGGGATCGGAGCGGGATCACAGGGACAGGAGGGACAAAGGTCCTGGCAGGGACAGGGATGCTCCTGGGAATTCTGAGAATTCTGGGAATYCTGGGAATTCTGGGAATTCTGATCCAGGGTCCCCGCGGCGCAGGGAGAGCAGGAATTGCTCTGGGCAGCCTCTTCCAGGCAGGAATTCATCGCTGCGTGACGGAGAACTGGAAGAAAATAAAAAAAACCCCAAAATTTCACATCGAATCCCCTCAAAAATCAGGAAAAAAAATTCCTTTTCTTTTCTTCTTTTTTTTTTTTTTCCTCTTTTCTGTTCGAACTCCCCAAAAGAACTTTTCTCATTCAAATCCTCTCTCACCCCGACAATTCCAACGATTTGCCAATATTTTATTTTTTTGGGGAATGGCAACAGATTCGAGCCACGTTTTCAGGTTTATAAAATTCAAGCGATTCCCTTTCCTTCTCCGGTTTTTTTTCCCCCCCTTTTCCACGTTATTTTTCCCTTTCTCGAGGTTTTTTTTTTTTTTTTTTTTCGGGGTCTATTTCCCCTTCTCCAGTTTTTTTTCCTTTCTCAATTTATTTTTTCCCCCTTTTGCAGGATTTTTTTCCCCTTCTCCAGTTTTTTTCCC
>NW_026624936.1:12595-20447 GCF_030028575.1 Malurus melanocephalus | reverse complement strand
GGATTGTTTCCCGGCTGCCTCATCCTCATTTCCAAGTCCGTAGGAAACACGCGGATCGGGAATTCCTCGGAGTCACGGAGTCTCGTGTCCCACCGGGACAACATAAAAAAAATTACAGCGTCGGGCCGAGTAATTGAAGGATTGGAGCCGAGCAGGTCGGGATTATTAAATATTTGATTTCCATACCCCTGAGGTGTCTCACTTCCGGAGCCCCGGACACTCAAATCCTATAAAAGGATTCCCATTTTCCTGCTCCTCGAGCCGGTTCTGGTTTCATTTTTGGCGCTCGCTGGTGCAGRTTCGGGTGAGTCCGGCTGCGTTTTTCCCCAACTTTGGGTTCGCTTCGTTTCGGGGCCTCGCAGGAGAAAATTAAAAGAGTTTAAAGGGATGTTTGGGGTTGGGGTTGCCCACATTTGAATCCCATTTTCTCTGGGGTTTCCCGGCTCGGGGTTTTGCTCCTCTCTGTCTCCGAGCCCGGTTTTGCTGCCCGGCTTTGCCCGGGGACTCGGCGGCCTTTGGGAGGGTTCCAAAGGACTTCAAAGGACAGCGGAGGGACGGGAGGAGAGKAGCGGAGACGTTCGGGCTGCCGGGTCGGGCCCTGCCCGGAGGAATCCGCGTGGATTTTGTGGGATCAGCGGAGCCTTTGCTTGGCGAGGTTCTCCAGCGTGGATSAGGGCAGAAGCGTTTTTGGGTGAAATTAGGGAGGGAACGGCGAAGATGAATCCCAAACCGAGTGGAGCCGTGAGCAGGCGGAGGYTTTGAACCCTCCAGAAAACCTCGAGGAGCTCGAGGAATTTTTCCTTCCCGTTTTGAGGAGAAATTGGTCGAAAATTGCTCCAAATGGTTCCGTGAGAGTCACTCGGTTTTCCCAGCTCGGGATTCCCTGGAAAAAAAACACGATAATTTAATTCAGTGCATAAACCAGCTTGGAATGCGTGGGTTTTTTTTGAGAAAATAATTTAATTTTTTTTTAATTTTGTTTTTTTTTCCTGCTTGCAGCCGCCCCCCAACCACCCCCCAAAGATGCGCCTGGCCACCGGCTGCCCGCTGCCGCAGCTCTGCATCCCTCCTCCGGCCGTGCTGGTGCGGAGCTTCCCGGTGAGCTCCGAGCGCTGCCGGGGGCTGCGCCGCTCCCGCCCCTCCTGCTACCCCGGGCTGCAGCCGGGCAGCACCACCCTGGTCACTCTGGGTGGCCTGGAGAGCCTGGCCAGCCTGGCCCAAACTGCCCAAACTGGCGGCTGTGCCAATCCCTGTGGTTTGGTGGCCACCGCCGGTGTCCCCCAGTGCTACCGGGGCGTGACAGGGACGTGCGGCAGACCCGGGTGCTGCTGTTGTTGCTGCAGGGTGACACAGAGCAGCTCGGTGACACGGGACTGCTGCGGGCAGGAGGTGACAACGTGTGGCACCACGGGTCAGGGTCCGTGCGGGGAGGAGGTGACAACGTGTGTCAGCACGTGTGKGGAKCCGTGTTGTAAAGATGTCACCAAGTGTGTCACCACGTGTGTGGATCCGTGTTGTAAAGATGTCACCAAGTGTGTCACCACGTGCCAGGACTCCTGCTGCCAGGATGTCACCAAGTGTGTCACCACGTGTCAAGATCCGTGTTGTAAAGATGTCACCAAATGTGTCACCACCTGTGTGGATCCGTGTTGTAAAGATGTCACCAAGTGTGTCACCACGTGTGGGGAGCCGTGTTGTAAAGATGTCACCAAGTGTGTCACCACGTGTCAAGACTCCTGCTGCCAGGATGTCACCAAGTGTGTCTCCACGTGTCAAGATCCCTGCTGCAAGGAGGTGACCACCTGCACCACCACCTACCAAGATCCCTGCTGTCAGGATGTCACCAAATGTGTCACCACGTGCCAGGATCCATGCTGCCAGGATGTCACCAAGTGTGTCACCACGTGTGTGGATCCATGCTGCAGAGATGTCACCAAGTGTGTCACCACGTGTCAAGATCCGTGCTGCAAGGAGGTCACCAAGTGTGTCACCACGTGTGTGGATCCGTGTTGTAAAGATGTCACCAAATGTGTCACCACATGTCAAGACCCCTGCTGTGTGACCACATGTGCCACCACCTGCGTGGATCCATGCTGCAGAGATGTCACCAAATGTGTCACCACCTGCCAGGATCCCTGCTGCAAAGATGTCACCAAGTGCACCACAACGTGTCAAGATCCATGTTGTGTCACCACGTGTGCCACCACGTGTGTTAATCCCTGCTGTCAGGATGTCACCAAGTGTGTCACCACGTGCCAAGACCCTTGTTGTAAGGAGGTGACCAAGTGCACCACCTGTGTGGATCCGTGTTGTCGGGATGTCACCAAATGTGTCACCACGTGTGTAGATCCCTGCTGTCAGGATGTCACCAAATGTGTCACCACATGTGTTGATCCATGCTGCAGAGATGTCACCAAATGTGTCACCACGTGTGTAGACCCGTGCTGCAGAGATGTCACCAAATGTGTCACCACGTGTGTAGACCCATGCTGCAGAGATGTCACCAAGTGTGTCACCACGTGTGTGGATCCATGCTGCAGGGATGTCACCAAATGTGTCACCACGTGTGTTGATCCATGCTGCAGGGATGTCACCAAGTGTGTCACCACGTGCGTTGATCCATGCTGCAGGGATGTCACCAAATGTGTCACCACGTGCGTGGCGCCGTGTTCCAGGAAGGTCCCCAAGGTGCTGACGCCGTGCTACCAGCCCTGCTGCAAGAAGGTGACCAAGTGGAGCAGCCCCTGGGCCCTGCCCTGGTGCCGCAAAGGGACCAAGAAAAGCGCCAAGGCCAGCGCCAGGTGTGAGCCCGGGTACAAAAAAGGGTCCAAGTGTCCTGTCCCGTGCCAGGATCCCTGCTGTGTCACCAGATGTGTCACCTCCTGCCAGGATCCCTGCTGTGCCACCAGATATGTCACCACGTGTGTTGATCCCTGCTGTGCCACCAGATATGTCACCTCCTGCCAGGACCCCTGCTGTGCCACCAAGTGTGTCACCACATGTGTAGATCCCTGCTGTCAAGATGTCACCAAGTGTGTCACCAAGCGTGTTGACCCGTGCTGCAGGGAGGTGACCAAGTGCAGAACCAGGTGCGTGGATCCCTGTTGTCAGGATGTCACCAAATGTGTCACCACCTGTGTGGATCCGTGCTGTCAGGATGTCACCAAGTGTGTCACCACGTGCCAGGATCCCTGCTGCAAGGAGGTCACCAAGTGTGTCACCACCTGCAAAGATCCCTGTTGTCAGGATGTCACCAAGTGTGTCACCACGTGTCAAGATCCCTGCTGTGTGACCACATGTGCCACCACCTGTGTTGACCCGTGCTGCAAGGAAGTCACCAAACGTGTCACCACGTGCCAGGACCCCTGCTGTCAGGATGTCACCAAGTGTGTCACCACCTGTGTGGATCCGTGTTGTCAGGATGTCACCAAGTGTGTCACCACGTGCCAGGATCCCTGCTGCAAGGAAGTGACCAAGTGTACCACCTGTGTGGATCCATGTTGTCGGGATGTCACCAAGTGTGTCACCACATGCGTTGATCCATGCTGCAGGAAGAATGTCACCAAATGTGTCACCACGTGTCAAGATCCGTGCTACAAAGAGGTGACCACCTGCACCACCACCTACCAAGATCCCTGCTGTCAGGATGTCACCAAATGTGTCACCACCTGCCAGGACCCCTGCTGTCAGGATGTCACCAAGTGTGTCACCACGTGTGTAGATCCGTGCAGTCAGGATGTCACCAAATGCAGAACCAGGTGTGTTGATCCGTGCTGCAAGGAGGTTACCAAATGTGTCACCACCTGTGTTGACCCGTGCTGTCAGGATGTCAAAAAGTGTGTCACCACATGCCAAGATCCATGTTGTCAGAATGTCACCAAGTGTGTCACCAGGTGCCAGAACCCCTGCTGCATGACCAGGTGCACCACCCGGTGTGTGGACCCGTGCTGTGTCACCAGATGTGCCACCAGGTGTATGGATCCCTGCTGCCAGGATGTCACCAAGTGCGTCACCAGATGCCAGGATTCCTGCTGTGTCACCAAATGCGCCACCACGTGCCAGGATCCCTGCTGCCAGGGAGTGACCACCTGTGCCACCAGCTGCCAGGACCCCTGCTGTGTCACCACGTGCCAGGACCCCTGCTGTGCCACCTCCTGTGCCACCACGTGTCAGAACCCCTGCTGTGCCACTCCCTGTGCTCCAAAGTGCCAGGATCCCTGCTGTGCCACCACGTGCCAGGATCCCTGCTGTGCCACCAGATGTGTCACCAGATGCGTCACCAGGCGCCAGAACCCCTGCTGTGCTCCCTGCCAGGACCCCTGCTGTGTCACCTCCTGTGCCACCACCTGCCAGGACTCCTGCTGTGCCACCATGTGCCAGGACCCGTGCTGTGCCACCTCCTGTGTCACCAGATGTGTCACCAGGCGCCAGAACCCCTGCTGTGCTCCCTGCCAGGACTCCTGCTGTGCCACCTCCTGCGCCCCGAAGTGCCAGGATCCCTGCTGTGCCACCAGATGTGTCACCACGTGCCAGGACCCGTGCTGTGCCACCACCTGCCAGGATTCCTGCTGTGCCACCTCCTGTGCCCCGAAGTGCCAAGACCCCTGCTGTGCCACCTCCTGTGTCACCAGATGTGTCACCACATGCCAGGATCCCTGCTGTGTCACCACATGCCAGGACCCCTGCTGCATCCCGAAGTGCCAGGACCCGTGCTGTGCCACCTCCTGTGCCACCAGATGTGTCACCACATGCCAGGATCCCTGCTGTGCCACGCCCTGTGCTCCGAAGTGCCAGGATCCCTGCTGTGCCACCACGTGTGTCACCACCTGCCAGGATCCTTGCTGTGCCACCACCTGCCAGGACCCCTGCTGTGTCACCTCCTGTGCCACCACGTGTGCCACCACGTGCCAGGACCCGTGCTGTGCCACCCCCTGTGTCCCCCAGTGTCGCGGCGGTGCCCGCGTGGCCGCCACCCGCTGCTCTGACTCCTGTGCCACCMCCTGTGTCACCCAGACCTGCCCCGTGTGCGGTGGCCTGGTCACCTCAGCCTGCGGCCAGCGCCGCCCTGTCCCCTGCTGTCCCAAATTCCAGGCTCCCTGAGGCGGGATCCGACTGCAACCCCACAGAAATCCNACAGAAATCCCACTCCTTGTGGGATCCGACTGAAACCCTGCTGCTTTTGGG
The DNA here is from genome assembly GCF_030028575.1 of Malurus melanocephalus. Taxonomy (NCBI): domain Eukaryota; kingdom Metazoa; phylum Chordata; class Aves; order Passeriformes; family Maluridae; genus Malurus; species Malurus melanocephalus. The sequence continues at coordinate 15,263 of NW_026624936.1, read as the reverse complement.
GTTTTTCCTGTGGGATCCCATGGAAATCCCACTCCTTGTGGGATTCGACAGAACCCCGCTCCTTGTGAGATCCTACAGAAACCCCGCTCCTTTTGTGATTTTCCATATGGGATCCCATAGAAATCCTGCTCCTTTTGGGATTTTTCATGTGTGATCCCATAGAAACCCTGCTCCTTGTGAGGTTTTCCATGTGTGATCCCATAGAAATCCCACTCCTTTTGGGGTTTTCCATGTGTGATCCCATAGAAATCCCGCTCCTTTCAGGGTTTTCCCTGTGTGATCCCATGGAAACCCCGCTCCTTTTGGGATTTTCCATATGGCATCTTACAGAAATCCCGCTCCTTTTGGGATTTTCCATATGGGATCCCATAGAAACCCCGCTCCTTTTGGGGTTTTCCATATGGGATCCCATAGAAATCCTGCTCCTTTTGGGATTTTCCATGTGTGATCCCATAGAAACCCCACTCCTTTTGGGATTTTCCATATGGCATCTTACAGAAATCCCGCTCCTTTTGGGGTTTTCCATATGGGATCCCATAGAAACCCCGCTCCTTTTGGGATTTTCCATGTGTGATCCCATAGAAACCCCGCTCCTTTTGGGGTTTTCCATATGGGATCCCATAGAAACCCCGCTCCTTTTGGGGTTTTCCATCTGGGTTTCCCAAAATTCCACTCCGCTTTCCGCCTCATTCCTGCTGTTTTCACCCCAAGAAAAGCGCCGCCCCTCGCGGGATGAAACCACGAGCGATTTTTGTGCCCCCGGGGGATTTTTTTCCCCGGGTGAAATTTCTGGGATTCCTCCTCCTGCTGGGGGCGGGGACGGAGGGATTTCCCCGTTTGTTCTTTTTCGTGATCTTTGTCCTTTCCGTGTCTGAAACAATAAAAGAAACGATCTTGGCATCGGCCTCGTGCGTTCCCTTCATTTCTCCCTCTTCTTCTTTTAAATTTCTCCTTAAAATCCCGAATTTCCCTTCATTTCTCCCTCTTCTTTTAAATTTCTTCCTAAAATCCCGAATTTCCCTTCATTTATCTCTCTTCTTTTAAACTTCTCCCTAAAATCCCGATTTTCCTTCATTTCTACATCTTTTTCCTTAAGATTCCTTCCCTAAATCCCGATTTCCCTTCATTTCTACATCTTTTTCCTTAAAATTTCTTCCTAAAATTCCGATTTTTCTGAATTTCTCTATATTTTTCCTTTAAATTTCTCCCTAAACCCCCGATTTTCCTTAATTTCTCTATATTTTTCCTTTAAATTCCTTCCCTAAGGGGACCCCGCGGGGATCATCAAATCCCTGCCCAGGACACCCCAAAATCCCACACTTTGGGATCGCGGCCATTCCCCAAATCTCAGGGGTGGAACCTTTTCCCAAAATCCACCCCAAATCCCATCCCTGGCACAGCCCCCGCCGTTCCCGCCTTCCTGATATCCCAAATAAATCCAAACATTTCAACTCCCTGCATCCACCGGGCTGGAAAATACGCGGAAAACTCCAAAAAGAGGCGGATTTTCCATCCGTTTCCCCCAAAATCTCCCCAAATCTCCCTTCTTAGCCCCAAATCTGTTGGAAAATCCTTCACCGGGGGACCGGGAGAACCCAAAAGTTTCTGTCCGCGGGTTCTCGGCGGGGAGGGTTTGAGGGTGCAAATCCCGCCGGGAACGAGTCAGAAAACCAAAAAAAAGGCGGATATTCCATCAGATCCTCCTAAATTTTCCCCAAATCTCCCTTTTCAGCCCCAAATTTGCTGGAAAACCCTTCACCCAGGGAACCGGGAGAACCCAAAAGTTTCGCTCCGCAGATTCCCAGCACGGGGAGGGTTTGAGGGGAGCAAATCCCGCCAGAAAAGACTCGGAAAATCCCCCCAAAACAGGGGAATTTTGCAACCGTCCTCCCAAAATTTCCCCAAATCTCCCTTCTCAGCCCCAAATCTGTTGGAAAATCTTTCACTCAGGGAACCGGGAGAACCCAAAAGTTTCGCTCCGCCCGTTCCCGGCGCGGGGAGGGAATTTTGCAACTGCTCCCCCAAAATCTCCCCCCAAATCTCCCTTCTTAGCCCCAAATCTGTTGGAAACTCTTCACCCGGGGAACCGGGAGCACCCAAAAATTTCTCTTCCCGGCTCGGGGAGGGCTCGGCGGAGCAAATCCCGCCAGAAAAGACCCGGAAAATCCCCCCAAAAAAGGGGAATTTTGTAACCGTCCTCCCAAAAATTCCCCAAATCTCCCTTCTCAGCCCCAAATTTGTTGGAAAATCCTTCACCGGGGAACCGGGAGCACCCAAAAATTTCTCTTCCCGGCTCGAGGAGGGTTCGGCGGAGCAAATCCCGCCGGGAACGCGGGCGGGGGCGGCCGCAGACGGGGCGGGACCGGCGGGGAGCGGCCGCGGCTCCTCCGAGTCCGCCCCGAGGGCTCGGGCTCGGTGACATCCCCGGTGCCACCCCCGCAGCTCCTCGGGTTCCTCCTCTCCCAAATCCGCTCCTATCGTGACGGGTTTGGCCCCAAAATTCCTCGAAAATTGGGTAAAATTCTGCGCGCGCAATGATTTCCTTCGCTCCMGCTCTCAAATCCTCCCCGTGCGGCTCCTCGGGTTCCTTCTCTTCCAAATCCCAAAATCCTCACAAATTTGGGTCTGATTTGACTCCTAAACTGCGCTAAAATTCATTAAAATTCTG
>NW_026624936.1:7529-11564 GCF_030028575.1 Malurus melanocephalus | reverse complement strand
AACACTTGCAGCAGCCCGAAGGCAAAGAGATGAAAAGCGTGAGGGATATTTTAAATTTTCCATGACGGCAGCCAGTTCCTCCTTGGCGGATTGAATCATCCGGAGGYTCGCTGGATTCTTCCCGGAGCGCTCACCTTCCGGAGTAAACAGGAAAAGAGGCCGGAATTTTGGGGATTTGGCTTCCTGGGAGCCACGAGGTCACAACTGGACCCGAATTGTCCCCGGGGTGGGGACTGAGGGAGCCGCTCGTGGCCGCGTGGGGATGAATCGTTCCTTCCCGTCTCATCCTGCTGGAATTCCAGCAATTCCCGGGATTCCCGGAGGATGGAGCAGACCCGGCCGGGAAGCGGCTCCGGGGGCGGGTCCGACCCTCCCGCCTTCCCCGGGACYCCGTGGGGATGGGGAGAGGGGAAAGTCGGGTCTGGTGAAATCCCCGGGAGGTTTGGTTGGGAGCAAACGTGGAGGGTTTGCATGGAAAATGGGGAAAAAACCCCGATTTTTGTGGGAATTTTTCGCGATCACACACGGGGAAAATGAGGGAGAAAGCTCAGGAAAAATGGGAATCGTGCACAGGATTTGAGGGGTTGGACCCCAATCCCATGTCCAGATCGGGGTCGTCATGGAAAAGGGACAGAGAGGGGCTGGAGAATGTCCAGGGATGGGAACGGAGCTGGAAAATCCCGGGAATGGGAAGGGAGAATCCCGAGGGAGCTGGGAAGGGGCTGATCCCGGAGAAAAGGGGGATCCAGGGGGGATTTGGGATCTGCCAGGGGGGATTTGGGATCTGATCCCAGGGAACGGGGCCGGGACGAGAGGGAACGGCCTCGAGCTGTGCCAGGGGAGGCTCAGGGGGGGAATTTGGGGAAATTCCTCCTGGAAAAGGGAAAAAATCCTGCCCGGGGAGGGTTGGAGTCCCAGATTTCAGTCCAGGTGTCCAGGCGGGGACCGGACACAGCTCGGACTCGATGATCCGGGAGCTCTTTCCCATCCCCAGGGATTTCAGGATCCCGAAAAATCTCTGCCCTTTGAATTCCCCATGGAATTCTCTCTGGAATTCCCTCCCCGCTCCGGAGGACGCGGGGTCCTGACTCAGCGCCACCAACGTGACGATGACTCCGGTGCCTCCCCAACGTCACGGAGATTCCCAAGGAAACCCCAATTAAATTTTATCTAATTAACGACTCCGTGACGCTCCGGAGCGCGGATCCGCTTACGTCTCCCGAAATAATCCCGATTTTGGCATCCCAAATTAAGGCCAATTTGGGGCTAATCAGGAGTAACCACGCGGTGTAAAATGACTCCGGGTGGAACGGGAGGCGCCGGGCCGGTTCTCGGAGCGGGTTTTGAGGTGAGCCCGGAGCTCGGGGAGATAATCAGGAGCTGCTCCAACCGGAATGTGGGATTTCCCTCGGGATGGGGAGGGTTGGAAGCTGCTCCGGGGGAAAATTCCCATTCCCGGCAGCTCAAGGTGGAGAAAACCAGGAGAGAAACATCAGCCTCGAAACCCAACTCCCGAATCCGAGCTGATTCTCCTCCCTTGGAAAAGGAGGCCTTCCACACGAGCAAATCCCAAATTATTCCCGGGAAAGCCCCCGGGAGAAGCTGCACGTGAGGGGCTGAGTCGGTGGAAAAGCTGAGCCGCCCGTGAGGTGGCAAAAAAAACCGTGGAAATCCGGGTGGAATTCCCGGTGTAAACATTGGGAATGTGACGGTGCTGATGCCTGGAATTCTCTGGGAGATGCCGGGTTTGGGATGTAAACAGGACGTGCAGGGTTTGGGATTTTTTTCCAATTTTTCCCATTTTTTTCTGTTTTTTCCCATTTTTTCCTATTTTTTCCCCATTTTTTCCCATTTTTTCCCATTTTTTCCCCATTTCTGTGATGGTTACATTCCCACATCTGTGATCAGAATGATCTTGGAGAAACTGGGTCTTTTCCGTAATCAGCAGAAGAGTTCAATATAAATAGAATTTTACTCCTAATTCCCACTTAAACTGGAATTTCTTTCACTTTTTTGGAAGTAAAAAAAATTCTTCAAAATGTTCCTCAAAGAGTTGTGTTCCCACTCGAATTTCCGAGCAGGGATGGCATTATTCCATGGACAGGAATGGGTTGGATGAATGAAATGATTCAATTTATCAGGAAAATTGGGAATTTCGAGGGGTTTTTGGGATCACCAGAGGATCAATTGYGTCTTTCCATGAGAATCAGGATGGGGCGTTTCTCATAGCGAACCCCAATTAATTATCCATCTTCCCTAATAACAGACATAAAACCCCAACATTTATGGGAATAAGGCCATGGAAACATCCCAGTGAATTAAATCCCTTTCTGAACCCCAATTAATTATCCATCTTCCTTAATAACAACCCAAAAAACCCGATATTTATGAAAACAAGGCCATGGAAATATCCTCACACATTAAATCCTTTTCCAAACTCAAATTAATTATCCAATCCTTCCCTAATGACAGACAGAAAAACCCCAACATTTATGAAAATAAGGCCACGAAAACGTCCCCGTGCATTAAATCCTTTTCCAAACTCAAATTAATTATCCATCTTCCCTAATAACAGACATAAAACCCCCAACATTTATGAAAATAAGGCCACGAAAACGTCCTTGCGCATTAAATCCTTTTCCAAACTCAAATTAATTATCCATCCTCCCTAATAACAGACATAAAACCCCCAACATTTATGGAAATAAGGCCACGAAAACGTCCCCGTGCATTAAACCCCTTGGCCAACCCCAATTAATTTATTTTTTTTTAATGACTCCGCCATCGCCGTCGGGAAGCGCGTGACGGGCACGGGGCTGGCTCAGGGTCACCTGCTTTCCTGGAAGAGGCTTCCCACCAAAATTCAGGATGCAAAGAAGCATGTGAAGCATTTGGAGGGTGGAGCCGGCCGGGGCTGTTTGTGGTCATTTGTCCATCCCCCCTGGGCTCCCGCGTTTCCGGCGCTGACGCCGCTCCGGATGGATAAAAAGCTTGGGATTCGGAGGCTCCCGCCAGATCCTTTTGGCTTCGCCGTCGCTCGCCCGGACCGGTGACTCGGTGAGTCCTGCTCGGTTTTATCAGGGGAGCGTTATCAGGTGGGAAAGAGGAAAATTCTGGAAAAGAGGAAATCTGGAAAATTCTGGTCGCCCGCTCGAAAAAACGGTTTGGATTCCGTGTTTCTCTTCTGGGGTTTGTCCTGGAATTTGGGGTTTTTGTTCGGAGYTGGCTCGGCCTGGAGGAGCTTGGAGAAGTCCTCAGAACCTGTGGCTGCTTCTCCTCGTCGCTCCTGTTCCATCAGGGTTAATTAATTCCTGCCTCGTTAAGGCTGGGAGTTAAATGAATTAATGGATGCGGCGGAGGAGCTGCTGGGGAGTCAAACGGGATGGGTGGGAAGTGGCTCTGTCTGGGAGGAGGAGAGAGGAGAGAGCTCCGGGAGAAGCCAGGAGGAGGAAAAGGGGCAGAATTTGGGATCTGCGGCCTTGGGGCCGACCCTTCCAACCCCATTAATCCTGAGACAATCCCAGGATCCCGAGGATCCTCAGGATGGGAATTTTGGGAATGTTCAGATTCCGCAGCCCCTCCAGGATCTCCAGGGACGCTGGAATTCCCGGGGCTTTTCATCAGGAACTGGAGAGACGGGAAAAGGGGGGATGGGTTTGCACTGAAATACGGGAAATTTGGGGTTGGATCTTGGGAAGGAATCGTTCCCTGTGAGGGTGGGGAGGCCTCAATCCCAGTTTTTCCATGGATTCGCCATCCCTGGGAGTGTCCGCGGCCAGGCTGGACAGGTCTCAGAGCAGCCTGGTCTGGTGGGATTGGGATGGACGAGATGATCTCCGAGATACCTTCCCACCCAAACCATTCCATGATTCCACTGGGATAACATCGGGATTCGAGGTCTCTGAGGGCAGAGAACTCTCCATGGCCCAGGATSTGCTCAGGAGGAGATAACCCCTGGAACATCTCCACCAACACATCCGAGAAACGACAGAAATCAGGGATTTTCACYCTACGGCCTCCACAATTAACCCAAAA
>NW_026624936.1:2427-5779 GCF_030028575.1 Malurus melanocephalus | reverse complement strand
TTTGAAAATAAATATATCCATTATTTTATTGAATATAAATAAATTCAGTGTTAAGGAAGTATAAATATATTTAGTGTTTATCTTTATTTCAAACAAACAAATTTATTTAAAATAAATGCATGTATTATTTTATTAAATATATATATATATACACATTTATATTAAACACATTTAATACACACATTTACATACACATTTAGTATTAAATACGCACATTTAGTATTAAATTTATACAAATACATTTATCTATTTAGGATGGCTTTGAAGGTGAAGGCGAGCCCATTGTCTGGAGGGCTAAAAACCCATAAAAACCCATAAAACCCATAAAACCCATAAAAACCCCCATAAAAATCCATAAAAACCCATTGAACCCCACAAATTTCGGTGCCAAATCTCCCGTTGCCTCCCAGGCTGTGCTTTCCTCATCTCTGGCTCTTTTCCAACCTCTCCATTTCCATGTCTGGGAATGCCGAAATCGCTCCCCACCCACTCCCTGATTACAGGAGCGTCTGATCCCGAGGAGGAGGGGACAGGGACGATGTTAAAATCCTGAGGCCATTTCAAAATCGCCTTTTTAAGGAGCAGGAGGAGCCGGTTCCTCTCGGTGTCCCCGTTGTCGACACCCAAAGGTGACACCCAAAGGTGACACCCAAAAGTGACACCCAAAGGTGGCAGCCGAAGGCGACACCCAAAAAGGCGACACCCAAAAGGTGACACCCAAAAAGGTGACACCCTCAGACGGGGGTGACGGGAGGTCAAAAAAGCAGATGGGGAAGGTCTGAACCTGTTTGAGGGGCAGGGAGGGAGCAAAAATTCCGGGGAAAATCAGTGGGAAAATGGGAAATTTGAGTCTCAAATTCCACCCAGGGAACCCAAAGATTTGGGGATCCAAGCTCTGCCTCGGGAGTGACCTGGAGATGCCACTTTTGTGACATCTCGGAGGCGTGGAAAAGGGTTCAATCAGTAATAATGAAACAAAAAAGGGTTTTAATCAGGAATTGGGGAAAAAAAGGTTTTAGTCAGGAATGAGGATAAAAAAACCCCACACGTGAACACACCCGGACCAGAAATTCCCAGAAAAATTGGTGGGGAAATGAAGAATTTGCACCTGGAATTCGTCCATGGAACCCAAACTTTGGGGAATCCAAGGAATGTGCCTCAGGAATGACCTGGAGATGCCACTTTTGTGGAATCTCAGACGCGTGGAAAAGGTTGTAATCAAAATCATGGAAAAAAGGGTTTTAATCAGCAATGAGGGAAAAAAATCTCCACACCTGGACCAGAAATTCCCAGGAAAATCGGTGGAGAAATGAGGAATTTGCCCCTGGAATTCGTCCATGGAACCCAAACTTTGGGGAATCCAAGGAATGTGCCTCAGGAATGACCTGGAGATGCCACCTTTGTGGAATCCGAGAGTCATGGAAAAGGTTTTGGGAATTGGGAAAAAAAAAAANCGTTCCCGAAAATATCTCCCATAATTTCCGTTTTCAAAAGCGGTTGGAGAGGGATTTGTGCCTTAATTTTAAACAGAAATTTAATTAATTGTTGTGGCAACACTTTAAAATAAATGTCTATTATTTTATTGAATATAAATAAATTCAGTGTTAAGGAAGTATAAATATATTTAGTGTTTATCTTTATTTCAAACAAACAAATTTATTTAAAATAAATGCATGTATTATTTTATTAAATATATATATACACATTTATATTAAACACATTTAATACACACATTTATATACATATTTAGTATTAAATATACACATTTAGTATTAAATATACACATTTAGTATTAAATCAATACAAATACATTTAGCTATTTAGGATAGCTTTGAAGCTGACATTGGGCTAAAAACCCATAAAATCCTGCAAGACTCCATAAAACCCTATAAAAAACCCCATAAAAACCTATTAAAACCCACAAATCTCGGTGCCAAATCTCCCGTTGCATCATCCCTGGCTCATTTCCAACCCCTCCATTTCCATGTCTGGAAATGCCGAAATCGCTCCCCACCCACCCCCTGATTACGGGAGCGTCTGATCCCGAGGAGGAGGGGACAGGGACGATGTTAAAATCCCGAGGCCATTTCAAAATCGCCTTTTTAAGGAGCAGGAGGAGCCGGTTCCCCGTTGTCGACACCTGGAGGTGACACCCAAAAGGTGACACCCAAAGGTGGCAGCCGAAGGCGACACCCAAAAGGCGACACCCAAAAAGGTGACACCCAAAAAAAAGGTGACACCCAAAGGTGACACCCAAAAGGTGACATCCTCAGACGGGGGTGACGGGAGGCCAAAAACGCGGCCGGGGAAGGTGAAAGCCTGAGCTCACCTGGAGAGGCAGGGAGGGAACAGAAATTCCAGGGAAAATCGTTGGGGAAATGGGGAATTTGAGTCTCAAATTCCGCCCGGGGAACCCAAAAATTTGGGGGATCCAAGCTCTGCCTCGGGAGTGACCTGGAGATGCCACTTTTGTGATATCTCGGAGGCGTGGAAAAGGTTTCAATCAGAAATAATGGAGAAAAGGGGGTTTAATCGGGAATCGGGGGAAAAAAGGGTTTTAGTCCAAAATGAGGGTAAAAAATACCCCACTCCTGAAGACACCTGGGCCAGAAATCCCCAGGAAAATCGGTGGGAAACGGAGGAATTTGTCCCTGGAATTCCTCCATGGAACCCAAACTTTGGGGAATCCAAGGAATCTGCCTCGGGGGTAATGGAAAAGGTTTTAATGAAAATCATGGGAAAAAGGGTTTTAATCAGGAATGAGGGCAAAAATCTCCACACCTGGACCAGAAATTCCCAGGAAAATCGGTGGGGAAATGAGGAATTTGCACCTGGAATTCCTCCATGGAACCCAAACTTTGGGGAATCCAAGGAATCTGCCTCGGGAATGACTTGGAGATGCCACATTTTTGGAATCTGAGAGCAATGGAAAAGGTTTTGGGAATTGGGGCAAAAAAAAATTAAAAAAAAAATAAACCTGAACACACCTGGACCAGAAATCCCCAGGAAAATCGGTGGGAAAAGGAGGAATTTGCCCCTGGAATTCCTCCATGGAACCCAAACTTTGAGGAATCCAAGGAATCTGCCTCGGGCGTGATGTGTGGACATGGAAAATGTCTCAGGAATCACCTGGAGCTCCTCCAATCCATGAATCACCCGGGGCTGATTTTGGAGCATCTTCATCCCAGTCCATCTCCAGTTCCAGTCATGGAATTTTTACTGGGAACGGGATCAYGGGATCACCTGGAAAACCACAAGGACGCGGTCGGAAGGGCCTGACATTCAGACCTGTGGAACGTCTGGAATTCCCGGGATATCTGCAATAAATTCAGGATATTTCATCAGATATTTC
>NW_026624936.1:0-1064 GCF_030028575.1 Malurus melanocephalus | reverse complement strand
GATCCCAAATCCCGCTTTTCAACGGATCCCGGGAATGCCTCCGGACCCCCTTCGCTTGCAAAGCCGGGAATGAGCTCATTAGGAACGCGATTAATTGGGTTTAAAAAATGATAAACGGGTCGCAGGGCTGCTTTAATTCCGCTTTTAATCAGGGATGTGGAGCAATAAAATGATGGAATCACCTCGCGATTGTTTCCTGATGGTTTTGTTGTTGCTTTGCTCCTGTATTTCCTTCTCTTTCTCTTTTATTTTCAAAAAAAATCGACTTTAAATACACACCAACACCTGGCCTGAGCCATAAAAATCCCCAAAACTCGGTAGAAACCCCCTCACAACTTAATGTAAAAAATACCGAAATTTGGCATAAAAATCCCCAAAACTTGATATAAAAGTTCCTACGATTTGATGTAAGAATCCCCAAAACTTGGTATGAAACCCCCACAATTCGGTATAAAACTCCCCAAAACTTGGTATAGAAATCTCCACAATTTGGTAAAAAATTCCCACGATTTGATATAAAAAATTCCCACGATTTGATATAAAAAATGCCCAAAACTTGGTGCAAAAATCTCCAAAACTTGGAACAAACCCCCCACAATTTGGTGTAAAAAAATTCCCAAAACTTGGTGCAAAAATCTTCAAAACTTGGAATAAACCCCCCACAATTTGGTGCACAAAATCCCAAACACTTGGAATAACCCCCCCACAATTCGGTGTAAAAATCCCCAAAATCTGGTATAAACCCCCAACAATTCGCTACAAAAATCCCCACAACTTCGCATAAAAACCCCCACAAATTTGAACAAAAAAACCCGCAAAAACTCGCTATTCAAAATCGCTTTTATTGCGGAATTTTCGCGGTGAAACAAATCCCGGGATCCGACCTAAGACGAAAACAATTAACGGGGCGAGTCCCAGACATTTTCAGGTGGCGAAACATTCCCGGGTGGAATCGAGACAGCTCCGCCTGGGATCCTCCTTTGTCCCGTCTGGGCCACGCCCGGGTTAATCCCGTCCCAAACACGTCTGGAGCCGAGTTCATGATCCATAAATTCTTCAGGAAT
>NW_026624935.1:0-22224 GCF_030028575.1 Malurus melanocephalus | reverse complement strand
GAAAAGAAAAGAAAAGAAAAGAAAAGAAAAGAAAAGAAAAGAAAAGAAAAGAAAAGAAAAGAAAAGAAAAGAAAAGAAAAGAAAAGAAAAGAAAAAAGAAAAGAAAGAAAAGAAAAAAAAAAGAGGAAAAGAAAAGAAATCTTTAGCTATTAAATAGAAGGTCATATAAAGAAAAGAATTGTAACTGGACTGATAACCGTGTCCCTTAAATTAATACTGAATAATTGGAAATGATAATTTGCAAGTGACATTTCCTGCATGGTTAACCATGGTATAGGCTTTATTGTTATATTGTTAAAAATGAATAAGTTGCTGCACAACTGCTAATAGCATTTGTAGCTATTGAAGATAAGGCAACAGTGAGGGGTAATCAAACCACATTCTACCAAGTATAAAATGACTATGTAAAATGACATCTGTAAATCAAAGCTTAATTAGCCTGATGTAATTGACAATGACTGGCCAGCCCGTTTCCCTCAGGGGAGCTGATGGCACAGGCAGATGGGATGTCCTGGATGTAGCCAGGGCACAAGRCTGCTCCTGTCCCCAAGGAAAAGCTTCTTGCACCTTCACACCTGCTGGGTCAGTGCTCTCTTAGCCTGGTTTCTGCCCATCAAAAGCTCGTCTGAGAAAAAAATAAAAATAAATTATGCCAAACCAGAATATTTTGGAAGAGTTCCTTGCCACAGGTCAGGAACTCCCGGGATCTGGAGGTCTGTGCGTGAAGTGTGGGATTCCTGTTTTGGGGTGGGTGCTGTAGATGTGGAGAGGACACAGAAGGAAAGCATTGGAAGGATTGGAGGTGTGGGGGAAATGCCTGATGGTGTGAGAAATGAAGAACTCMATTTATTTAGCCTGTATGAAAGAGAACTGAGAAATGCTTTGATTACACTGCATAATAGAGAAAATGCCGGATGTGAAAGGGCAGTTTAATCTGTCAGAAAGCAGATAACAAGAATCATGGATATGAGAGCTAGACGTGTTCATCTTRGAGAGAAAGCACACATCTTTTTAACAATGAGGCTGATTAAGAAACTACAGAAAGCAATGATGGGGTTTCCATTTCCTGATGCATGCTTCTTAATTTAAATTGAGTCACCTTCCAGGTGGAATTGTGCTAGTCCAACACAAGTTACAGCTAGATACAGGCCTAACAGGATGAGATGGAACAGGAAGCCAAATCAGATGGTTTACTTTTTAATAACGTCTTTAAAATATGAGAATTAGATAACACTGTCCTGTGGTACTACTAAAGCTGGTATAAACCCATCTCCTCTCATCTCATCTCATCTTTCATTGCACTTTTAATCTAGGATGAAAATATATGACTCCAGTAGGCAGTCCAGGTTTCTCTCCCCTATTTTACAACTATGCAGTTGGGAGTGTTGCTATTATTATCACCATTAAGGCTTAAGCATATGTTTAATGTGCACTTAAACAGTTTTTTCAACTTGCAGCCTTAATCATTGCAGTATAATAAGAACCAAATCATTACAGGGGAGCAGATTACTTCTCAGAGCTTCTGCACCTTAGGCAGTGATGCCATTAATTCATAAAAACCAGGCAGCGCTGGGCCTGGTAGGGATTTGGAAGGGAGACCTCCAATGCAAATTTATGTTGTTTAAATTAACTTCTGTTGGGGCCACTCATGTAGGTACCAAATGGGTGCACACTGAGGAATGGGGACAGCAGGAAGCTGAAAAAAAAGGCAGAAGGACAAAAATATAATGGATGCAATTAGAACTGGCACAGGAAGGAGGTGTGGAATGAATGAAGGCATACAAGGAAATCAGAGTCATAAAATGTTTTGGGTTGGAAGGGACCTTAAAGATAATCTAGATCCAAACACCCCCTCATGGGCAGGGGTGCTGCCCACTAGATCAAGTGGTTCAGGAACCCAAAACACGTGAGGTATGAATGAAATGAAATTCGGGTTATTTTCAGAACTATGCAGAAAAACCTCCATTCTTTACCATCAGCCACAGACTGGGCTGTGGCATAAAGGGTACATCTGAAACATCTGTAGGATCATAGAGACATTAGATATTAGGAAGAAATTCTTTGTTGTAAGGGTGGTGAGGCCTTGGCATGGGTTGCCCAGATTGGTTGTGGATTCCCTAACCCTGTAAGTGTTCAAGGCAGGCTGGATGGGTAAATTAAACCTGGTCTAGTGGAAGGTGTGTGTCCCTGCTCATGACAGGAGCACTGGAACCAGAYGGTCCCCAAGTTCCTTTCCAACTCAAACCATTCTATGGTCATACTTTTACTGTCAATATACAACTAATCTGGGGAACATTTGCTATCAACTTTCTAAGAGCAGGGTTTTACAAGTTTAAAAAATAAACAGCTTGCCCTAAACAAAGCAAAAGAAGGATCTGTGGAGTTAGTTTCCTAGAACATTACAAAGTGCAAATGTTGGTCAAATCTTTGTTACATTTGGATTTCTAGGAAGTTTTCCTTCTGTGCAGCTTCCCTGGAATAATYCAGTCATTCTGTTCCACTTTCAGGCTACTCTTACAATCAAACTTTTCAGGAACTTGGTATCTCTGCTTCTCTGTCAAATGTGGTTGAAATTGGCCTAAACCCAGACCTTCTCATTGTGGAACAGGTAGCAAGATGTAAGGCTCAGATAATGTCAGCTGACGCGCTTTGTTCTCTAAAGAGATCATATTAAAAAAAATGATTGTCCATTCTTATACAGGTACCAAGGACAACAATATAAGCCATAATTAAAGACAATAAACCATTGGAAGGCATATTAAACCTTCTACTTCAAGGCTTAAACTCAGCTCTAGCTGTTAGAGAGGATTATAGCTTTATATTAGAGGAAATAATTGATTTTCTGGGTCACTTCACATTCACTACTAAAATAGAAAAAAAAAAAATAAAAAGCATCAATTATTTTTCTTCCTGTTCTTGATTTTTTTTTTCTAACTAGAATGATTTGAAAATGAACAGGGACAACTTCCACCATCCCAGGTTGCTCCAAGACATGCCTAACCTGGCCTTGAACATCTCCAGGAAAGGGGCAGCCACAACTTCTCTGGGCAACTTTTGCCAGGGCCTCACCACACTCTGAATAAAATATTTCTTCCTAACATCTAATCTAAACCCATCATATGCAGGAATACAAAGTTTATTTCACCTGGTGCAGTTYTGCAGTCAGAAGTATCTGTACTGAAATCAATGGGTTATTCTCAAACACGGAGGAAATAGGAAACGTTTTTTTTAGTACAAGAAAAAAATTCCTTAAATATAATTGAGCAGACAACCAGTAATCCCAGTAAATTCCTTCCTTGGCATTGGTGATGCTSTATGGACTGATCCCAGCAGAGAATTTGGCAGACATGATGACCAGATCATATTTCAGCACACACTGCTCAGAACATCTTCATACAAAGATGGAACAGACCTGAGCAAAATTACCAAAAGGAACTGCTTGAAGCAGGATATGGTTTTGTTTGACCAAAACCAAATAATTTAATAAAAAAGGAGTTCAGGGTGTGGTACCACAGGACTGCTCCTGTTGCACAACCCAATCCCTGAGCTGACATTAAAGGCCTCTCATCAGGTTTGCTGCTATGCTTTGGCTTAYTGACATTTCCAAAGAGCAGGGAAAATCCCAGGGGAGGCATTTTGCTTCCTCATATTCCATGGATGTAGAAGGCCTTAATCTTCACTGTTAAACTAGAATAAAAGAAAACAAACCAAACAAAAAGCAAACATGAATTTTAGTTTTCTTTTGAGGGTAAAAGACAACAGGAAAGTTGGTTTGGCTTCAGTTCTCAGAATYGGAAATCCAGTGGGACCTTTTGGGACAAAAGCTCAATTTGGGCTTGATGGGAACCCAGTTTACTAGTTTAAGTCACTGTTGGCTAATGCAGCTTGAAGCTGTTCCGCAATAAAGTACAACATTCAGCTGTGAGCTTTATCACTGGGGCTCATCTGACCTTTCCCAGGTAAGCTGGAATTGCTTAACACTGTGGCTACCCCAAAACTAATAGAACCTTTCAGCATGGCTTAGGCTATCACTTCACTTCCCTGACATCAATTTCTAAAATAAAATAGAAGGCTAATTGGTAAATCAGGCAAGTGCTTTTTTCCTACCCCCCTGAGATATAATGGTCAAATACATTTTCAAATCTARACTACCGACAATACAAAGGTACGACTTAAACACAGAAATAAAAGGGGAAGCTCACATGAGRATGAGAGTTCAATAAGAATTTGCCAGGCCAAATTTATTGACATTGATGGGGACAGGTACTAATCACAGTCACCAAGCTTAAGGTAGAGCAGTCAGTTTTAATCAAGAATACTTCAGGGAAGAAATGGATATGCAAGAAACAATTTTCCTCCAGAGCTTCTGCCCCCACCCCAAACCATTTTTACCTCATCATATCATGCTACTGTACTGAAATACTTTCAGCAAAATTCAAGACTGCATAGGCTGACTAAAGCATGGATTCTTCAAAAACTACTTGGCCCAAGGTTTTGAAATTGAAGATAGACATCCTAAGGATGCTTAGGATATTATATATTAGATTTTGAGATGTGTAGTGAAAGAAGAAGGAATGACAAGAGCTGAACAAGTGATCTAAGTGGTTCAGGGGTTGAGCCATACACATTGATTGCTCCTTAGCAGGAGGATTTTGGATAAAGAGCAGCAGGTGATGTGAATGTGTGGGTGTGAAAAGGCTCTTCAAGTTACCGTAGGAAATTCAGGTAAAACCAAATGTAAGGGAGTGAGGAAACTAGTCAGACTAATGAGTTCAAAACTCTGCTGACTGTCCCAAAGACAAAAATTCAGCGTAAGTTATAGAAGATGTATCAGAGTCCACACTGTAATATGTTTCAACAGCCAATCTGAGTATGTGGACACTCTCAAAAAGAATAAAGAAAAGATGGAAACACTAAAGTGTGAAAGCTTCAGTACTGCAGTTGAGACTGTGAGCACCAGCCTCGAGGCACAGCTCCATGCTGCTGCTTTCTACACTCAACACAGATGAAAAAAGTAGAGTTCCTGCCACAAACCACTTCTAATCTCAGAATAAGGCACAAATATCCTCTAATCACCACCCACGGCTCATGAGGTGGGGAACCTCCTGTCTACGTTAGAGAAATGCACCCCTCGGTGCGTTGGCATCGCTGTCCTGCTCAATGTCTCCATCACAGCCACCCTGTCCTAGCAAAGGAGGAATCCAGGAGCATCCAGAATTTTGCTCAATCCCTGACTAAAGCTGGAGCAGCCCTTGGGCACGATCCCCAGGAGTTCTCCACGTGAAGCTTCCTCCAGAGCTTGGCCAGCGCGCAGGAATCCGATGTTTAGAAAGCCATTTTCCTGTCCGTATAAACAATTCAACCACAATAGCCCAATTCCTGGCTCCGAGGCCTCATTTAAATGTTGGTCAGTCGAGGCCCACAATTAACATTTAATTAGTAAACTCATTACAAAGGCAGGAAGTCTCAGACTTTCCCTTCATTCTCTTTCAGGCCTCTGAAGGGAAGGACCAGGCCTGTCTTTGGCTTTCGTTTCAGCAGACGGGTGGGTTTTTTTTTTTTTTTTTCCCTCTCCCAATTTCCCTTTGCTTGCAGAACAGTTGCTTTCCCTTAAGCATGACCTGAATACGTTGAATGTTTGGCTAGAAATAATCTACTTAACATAAATATTTCCATCTCAATTTCTCCCTGGATGGCTTCCTTAGTGTTCCCAGAGGACTGAAGGAAAAGTGGTTTTTCAGGGATGAGGTGGTRAGGAGTTTGGTCACCTGAACTCACAAGGCTTTGTGGTAGAGGAACTGCCAAAAAAATCTGATTTTGTGTGTGATGTTGTAAGATTATGTTTATTGTCTGTGATAACAAAGAGAAAAACGAACTCTTGACAACAAGAAGTGAAAATGGTGGTGGTTAAAATCAAGAGAAAGCAGTAACTGGAGGATGGAGCAGACTATGCCTGTGGGGGGGCACCTTGCTGGAAATGTGTGATGGAATTGGCACAGTGGCCTTTTTTCCAGCATGGGAGAGTGACTTGGAGTTCATAATGTAGATTACCTTACAATTAGGCATTGTTCATCCATCCAGAGAACACAGGGCCTCACCTTTGGCCACCCAATTGCTTTTCATGTGATTATTCAAGGAATATGAATTACTAGTAAAGCTTGTTTTAAACAATGCTAAAAAAATCTGAACTCACCAATTTGGAGTATGACAAGATAGACCGTAGCAAAAATTATGGAAATTTATTCACCTGATCATACCCTSGAGTAGAGAGAAAAGTAAAGATGTCAACAACAAAAATAATAATTGTAAAACAGGTTTTAAAAAATATTTTCTTCTTTTTTTTCCCTTGCTGTCTATTTTCCATTGCACTACACAGTAGATTTTAAAAAGTCTGTCAGCTGGCATGATATAGTTTTCAGTGTTCAATTTTGAGTTTTTCTCAAAGTAAACTTTGCTGTTCTCTCTAAATGGAAATCTGTGGTGCTGCTGTACCACCAGTCATACAAATGTTGGATCTTTTTGCAAAGAGGGACTGTGGGGAACAGTGAGGTTGTTTGAATTGTCTATCTTACCTCTCTTGTCTGCCTTTGGTCAGAGATGAGGAGATTGCAAGAATTTAGTATTTCATTATATGAATGTCTGAAATCACAATCATTCCTTTCTTGTTGAATTCTCACTATCTGAAAACCAATCTGGCTTTGGAGTCACTTCTTTATTCCATTTTATGTGTTTAAATAATTGTTTGGCCAACACGCACATCTTTAGCAATTTTTCCCCCTATGCTCACAGAACTGGAAGGAGACAACTGATGATGATTTAAGGGAGTGCTTAGCCCTGTTTTTTTTGATTTTGCACAAATGTTAAAAAGTGTTTATTGTCAGGCAGATAATATCTGTGCTGGACAAGGGCTTGAAAAAAAAATTTCCTTAAATACCTTTTACAGGTCTCTGAGTATGGACAAGKTTTTTTGCTAGGTATCTAGGTCAATATTTAACAGAATTTTGTTGGAACATCCTGTTTCCTCTGTATTTCTTCTGCAGAGAGAGATAAACTCTACACTCCATTATCAAGGGCATTTACCCCCATCACCATCCACACCAATTCCACTTGGTTGGATCATGRGGTGAGCTGAGCCACAACTTTAACTCCTTTTTTCATACCTTCCACTGATTCTTTGAAATTWACTCTGAGCAGTAGTTCTGAAAGCTATCCAAAGGCTGTGGAGACAGAATGGGTGAACCTTACATCCCTTATTTTTCTGTGTGACTAAAAGTGAGAGATACCTGATCAAAAGTGCTCATCAATAAAGTAGAGAACCAAACTTGAGCAAATCACCTTGCTAGTAAATGGGAAAAAGAAAACCAAAACAACCCAGCTGGGTTAGTAGAGAGCAGGCTGTAATTTTTATTCCTTAAAAGTGGAGAAATCAGATGTTTTCCCTCAATGATTAGATCTCACTCTGATGGTATCCAGGTAGGCTCCTGTACCAGTCACCTCAACACGGGTGAGATGGATCCATCCCGCATGGAACTTATCAGAATGCATGTAATTTTGTCATTTCTGTGTTTYACAGTATTTTTGTGCTTGCTGTGTKCAGGACTTAMCAACAAAAATAATCATTACAYAGACAGCTCCTAATCWGCARATTTTAGAATTGAAAGGACCARTGTAAAACAGAGTAAGCTCCAGTCACTTTTCTGTTAAGCACCCCTAAAACCATATGGAAATCTGACTTTTACCAGTACAAAATATAACTTTTTTTGTCTTCTTCTAATTATTTTTTATTTTGTTGTCTAAATTTTTGACTGATGCTTTTGTTTCAGAACTTTCCTGTAAAGGGCATCCTGCACCAAAGTRCCCTCAGTGAATACTGGAGCATCCTTTTTGATGTGGTGTGAAATCCAGGCTTGTCTCAACCACTGCTGGTGGTTGAACAGAAAGAGAGGAGAGCTCAGCTCTCCTGATCCGTGTTAGAGTCTTGGATCAGACTGTAGCAAACCCCAGAGAAGACAGCTCAGCTTAATTCCCCCTCTTTCATCTTTTTTCCTTGCTACTGGCTCTATGAAATAAAACCAGACACATCCCACCCTCTCTGAGGTATCTGGATACTGCAAAACTTCATGAAACAGGCACACACCACCTGGAGATCCATCTACATTCCATAAGAGAGKGTTTTCCCAGAGTTTTGATATGTTCACCATACAATACAGCAGCTCAAAGGTATAGGTGAACTGTGGAAGACTGAGCTGGCTTGTGGATGGTGTCCCTGAGAGACATTGCCACTGTGCATTAAAGGTTAAAAATCCATCAAAAATAGTTTTCTTTTGAATAAAGGAACCCTGGCACAAGATGATGAGCTAATAGGCTGAGCCAGCTGTTTTATAAAACACATTATTCCCTTAAACAGTAAATGAGTGCCTCCATAACACAAGCACTGCGAGTAAAAGCATGATCTTAGTTGCACCAGTTCACTTTTCCTGTACTATTTTTTCAAAAAATTAAAATTAAAATCAGGAATAGAAATAAAACAGACCAGAGTTCATGACCTGTTCAGGAATGCAATTAGCCCATAAAAATCATGACTGGGATTTGTTGCAAGGTAGAAACATGATCCCTTAAAATAAAGTTGCCCCTTTGCAAAGTACCAMATGATGGGGAAGAACAAAATAAGGGAGAGATGAACGGTTTTTATTTTAACCCCACTTCCCTCCCTCCTCAASCAGAAAAAGCTGTAAAAGAAAAGACCCATCACCTCCTGTGGTCAAGTTTCACAGCAAACAAGAAGTCCTGAGCAACTCTGTGATTACTTTTATCTCTGTAAGACTAATCCCATGATAAACCTCTTGTTTCCTATAGTTGATGTACCACTATTTTACTAGTCCTGAATGCATCAGGCACATTGTGGATGGCTCACTACGAACAAACAGAACCTGACAGTTTCCTTCCTTAAAATAAACAGAAGTRGTACTTAGACACAGTTCAAAGAGTTTAGCACTCCCAGGATGGCTATTATCACCCTTTAGGTGGGCWAGTAGATACAGTTTTTCATTCTAGTGGAGGCAGCTTTTAAAAATTTTTCTCCGTTCCCATTTTTTTTCCTGGCAGTAAAATGATGATATAATTACCAAGCCTGCTTTTTTTTTTTTACAGTCCTCTGCTTCCACTTTCCATGCCAAGTGACCTGTGTGTTTACACCACTGCTTGTTTACTTACACCACCTTTTCTGAGCAGAAGTTGTACCATTTGGACTTCTCAGAAAGCATTTTAGCAAGAGAAACACCATGCTGGACATTTGACCAACAGCACGAGAGATTGTATTTTAGAAGTAACATTACAGTTACTTCTGTGAGGCCTTTGATCAAAGGATTTCTGAGCCTTAACAGTTACCAGTCTAAACAAAGTTAATAAAAGAAGTGCAAATTAATATAAAATTTATTTTCTGAATGAAACTCTTACTTGGAAATTCCTTCATCATTAGGGTCTGTGCTCATCCTGTGTTCTGAGGTCTATGCCCAGAGTGTTCAGGACTTCTAGATTATACACCAAGAGGATGGGGAGAAGGGAATTTATATTCTCTAATAAATATAACATTATTTATTAACTTACAGGAACAAGCCCAATGGAAGGTCAYCAAGATGGCTGGGGACARGAGTRCATGCAATAACAGAAGCTCAGRGTCCTGGGCTGACTCAGTTTTAAGATGATAAAATTCAAGATCTCTTATGAAATTGGGTATTGCAGCTACTTTATGAGGGGTATAGAAAAGACTGAATCAAATTCTTCTCAAAGTGCACATCAACAGGACTGAGGCAACAGATATAAGAGTAAGATATTGTGGACAATTTTTGTTCACTTTGTGCRTGGTCAAACAGTGGAAAAGAGCCCTGTGAAACCACCATCTTTGGGGATATCCAAAATTCAACCAGATGAGACACTGAGWAGTTTAGTCTAATTTCAAGGATGGGCCTGCTTTGAGTGAAGGGCTGGATCATGTGATCTCCAGACTTTTCTTAAACATGTCTTCCCAGTCAGAAAGTAAAGAAAAAGTAGCATTTTCCAGTGGCTGTTTGGACCTTTCCCTCAGGCAGTCAAGATCCTAAACACCTGAATAAAGGCAGGCATTAATATCTGTATCTCGTGTACCTCGTGTACCTGATACATTATTAATGCTGTGCAGGTCCAATCATATGTGTTTGAATTTTCTCTGGAAGAGGGTTGTTTTTTACTGTCATGCTTTACATGGAAAATACCTTTCTGTTGTGAAAAAAACAAAGAAGTGAAATGCTGAAAACAGAATTTCTTGGGTTTTAGGTGGAATGCTTTCAGAGTTTGTGGGACTTACTTGAAAGTTTTTAGATTCATGACAAAAATGTCCTTTTTTCCACAGAAAGTGCATGCCTCTTCTAAAACAATTATGCAAATCTGTAATKGTCAGTTTAGAATCACAGAATCATTTAGTTYAGAAAAKACCCTWAAGATTAYTAARTCCTTCATTAAACCAGCACTGMCAATGCCAGCATTAAACCATGTCCCYAAGTGTCACATCYWCACATCTTTTAAAAGAGACTCCATCTCTTTTCTGGGTGACCTGTAGTGGTGGCCTAGAGAAAACTATTTTGCCATGATTTTAAGAGCATAGCAAGAAGAGCTCCTTGTAAAGAAACATATTCAGCTCCTTGTAAAGAAACATTTTGAGCTTATAAATGCCAAATGAACCCTTTAGATCCCTACTGAAATGCTCCAGAAAGGTCAGAGGTTCAGAGAAGTGTAAAAAGTGTAAGGTTTGGGATTGGAATTCACAATATGCTTGAAGGAGAAATGGAATGTTTGGTGGTGCCTGCTGGGTTTGTCACATGTAGGAATAGGATGATGGGTGACTGTTGCAGGTGTGCTAGCAAACTTGGGCAGACACTATTCTTGGTTTAGATTTTCAAGAAATGTTGCTGGGTTAGCGTTCTTGGTTAGAAGGTGTGAGCAAAACCAACATAAACCCAAGTCCTGAGTCTAACCAAGAAAGATGTGCAGAAATGTTCTCACCTCCTCTGTGCTGGGGTTCCACTGGCAGCACACCTATGGGGAGCTCTGCTGTGGCTTTTCCCTGGGACTGAACCTCCCTGGCATTATTCACTTTGTCACACACTGAGGGGATATCACTGTATGCAATATCAATCTCCCATTGCATGGAACACAAAAAAAAAAAAATAAAAGGAATTAATGGTACAAGCCTCGTGTTTCAAATCTGATACTTGACAGGGCTGTCTCTACCAGTTTGTCAGTGCCAGCAATGATTGGACTGTATAAATCAGCTTTGATTTTTCCCAGCTTGCCAAGGCTGGAATAACCTGTAACTCTGATTAGCTTGTGGGTGTTTTAAAGCCCTCCTAATGTATTCAGGGAGGGGTAGCCATAGCTTGGTAAACTGAGGCACAGGGAGGAGATGCTCACCGAGAGTTACAGTGCCACAGCCTGAGAGAGAAGCCAGYTCTCCTGACTGCTCAGAGCTTGCCTTTTAACCAGCAGACCATGAATCCTGTTTGCTTTGTTTCCTCGGGTTTTGGGCATGTTTGTTTTCCCCTTTCATGTACCTAATGATGCTGGTCCATGGCAGGCAGCTGACGGAATACAGGGAGCAGGCTTCACCAGCTCCAGGGCGATTTAACTCCCCTCCTAGGGTGCTGCTCCCTCCCACTCGTGCTCGTATAACATCCCTGGGGCAAGGACAACAACTGCCTAAATGGAAAAAGGAAACATTTCCTGTGTCTTTAACTACTTTTAGTGCAGTTTGGCACCTTCAAAGGAAGCAGTGTGCTTAGCTAACTGTCAGCCAGCACTCAGTGGGTCTTCAGAAACCTGTGATTTTGGTGAGAAAATCCATCCAAAACTGCACATTTGGAGAAGAATTCAGCACTCCCACAGAGCTGGGAACTACCTGTGACCCCTCTGATACCCCTGAGCCCAAACTGCAGACCAAAGAGATTTTTAAACAGTATACCCCACTCAGACTGGTTTTCATTCTCCCTTCACAGAATTTCATTTTAGACTCCCTCCCCGTTGTTCTTCACAACCTCTGTGCCCAGGTACTGATGAATCATYTTTKCTTCTGCAYTTCTCCWTTCTTTCACTGAARGCTCTGGYTARCAGGYCAGGGAAAAAGAGAGACRCAGAGAGACACAGAGAGACAGGGCCACCAGTGAATGTCTGAGGAGCTGCTTGCCCCTCCTCTACCTCACAGCATCTGCAAACTGTGAAACCACAGTGCTGCCCAGTTTACTGGCAGAGAGGATTAGCCTAAGACAGTGAAGCAAAGTATTTTTGTTCAACTGCTTCAAACATATCTGCAGACATTATTTTTCAGCTTTTTTTTCCCTCTTTCCCCCCATTTTTCCAGCTGGATACTCAGATCCTGTTTCCAGTGTTATCATACCTGAAAACAAAACTGTAATAATTTTGTGTTCATAGGAAAATGAGTTGGATAGCATTTAAATCTTTATATGAGTTTTTGTTCATTTTTTTTTTTGTCTCATGCTGTGCATCTCACAACTGGCCTTGGTGCAGATTTGACTTCACTGGAAGTTAGACTGAGCCTTTGGGTTTTAAAAAAACTGAAATGCCTTAAAAGTAGTACTTTATCAGCCCAAAAAAGAAACCTCAGTACTTTTAAAATATTCCGGTAGTGTTTTCAGTACAGCAAAGGATAACTGGTTATTACTGGTGGTTGTAGTGTCTCCTACAGACCAAATCAGTGTCCAAAAYTCCACTGCACTAAGTGTTGCCCAAAATCACCTCAGAGGTAAGTCCAAAACCTTGAGGGGAGAAAAAATTTTTTTTTTTTTTGTTCCAGGCTGTATAACAGTGTTCAACAAAGTGGTCTTTCCTTGGGGAACAGGACCTCTCTGCCATAAAACATTGATCCCAAAACTGGGGGCCCAGSCTTTCTGCAAAGCCAACAGAGAAAAAAACTTCTTCAGGGCTTCCTTCACTGATTCACCCCCGTCCATTCACTTCCAAAAATTAGGGAATGAGATACATGCCCATGACCATGCCTCTTCAGGGGAATGAACTCCTCTTATCGTGCTTACTTGCGAGGATATTGTTTATCAAATATAAGGACCTGTAGCTGATGCTGTAGGACAAAAAATCATAAAAAATGGATACAGACTAGGGAGCACCTGAAATGTCAGTATTATCTCCAATTGCCAGAGGCAAAGCACTTACTGGGATTATTCTCATATTATTTCACCATTAGAGTTTCTAATTAAAATGCAAGCCCTGACTTAGCTGGGCACTGCTAACACGTAGGCTCCAATCAAGACAAGCTATGATTTTAGTCTTAACGCATTAAGGAGGATTGTGCTGCACTTATGTGAGTATTACCAAAGCCAGACAGATGCAAAAAGGGAGAAAAACTATTTGTGAGTGCCAGAACACCTCCTTTGTCTGCTCCACCTCCCCCAAATGAAGCCAGAAGTTGTGTGAAACATTTTCTCTCTCCCTTTCTCTTCCCATTTCTTGGGGAAGGGTCAGTCAGGTGGTTCTTGGTGGCAAGGGATTTCATCATCCTGCGGAGCCAGGAATGTGTGCTAGCCCTGGGAATGATGTGAGGCATGTGAACGAGGGCACATGGGGAAGGTCACGGGAGGAGCGGGTGGGTGCCAAAGAGCCGGGGAGAGGACAGAGAAAGGGCATTCTGTGAGCGAGGAGTGAGGGGTGAGGGCAGAGAGAGGGCATCCTGTGAGTAAGGAGTGACCAATGTGCGGGGAGAGGACAGAGAAAGGGCATCCTGTGAGCGAGGAGTGCAGGGTGAGGATGGTGAAAGGGCATCCTGTGAGTGAGGAGTGAGGGATGAGGACAGAGAGAGGGCATCCCATGAACGAGGAGTGAGAGGTGAGGATGGTGAAAGGGCATCCTGTGAGTGAGGAGTGACCGATGTGCGATGTGTAGGGTGAGGACAGTGAAAGGGCATCCCATGAACGAGGAGTGACCAATGTGCAAGGTGAGGATGGTAAAAGGGCATTCTGTGAATGAGGTGTGACCAATGTGAGGGTGAGGACAGAGAAAGGGCATCCTGTGAGCGAGGAGTGAGGGGTGAGGGCAGAGAGAGGGCATCCTGTGAGAGGAGTAACCAATGTGTGGAGAGAGGACAGAGAAAGGGCATCCCATGAATGAGTAATGAGAGGTGAGGACAGTGAAAGGGCATCCTGCAAACAAGGAGTGACCAATATTCAGGGTGAGGACAGTGAAAGGGCATCCCATGAACGAGGAGTGACCAGTGTGCGAGGTGAGGATGGTGAAAGGGCATTCTGTGAATGAGGAGTGACCGATGTGCAGGGTGAGGATGGTGAAAGGGCATCCCATGAATGAGGAGTGACCAATGTCCTGGGTGGCCCCGTGGCAGCTCCTGCTGTTTAACAGGCAGCCAGGGTGATGAATGTGGCTCGCCGCTGCATCAGTGGTGTTCTGCTTCCTTCACAAGCTCAAGAGGGAATGACAGCTTTGGAAGAAGAAGAATCTTCTTGGAAGAATCACAGCTTTTGCAGAGCCCTCAGGCACTAGAGGAAGGTTTTTTCAGACCTGCCCTGCTCTGTGTCTCGCCAGGACTGTCTGGTGTCATGGAACCAGGGGCAGCATCCTGCTCGAGTAAGACACCTGGGTGTGTGTGCCATGTTTCTAAGGAGAGCTCTGTACAAACTTGTGATGGTTTTATCTATGACTTTGTTTAAAATCAATTCAGATATCAAGACTTGAATTTTATTTGAAGACACTTATTCATTCAAACTCATGTGCTTTTTGGGGGAAAAATCTGCAAAACCAAAACAACCCAAAAATCCACCCTTCCCCTGCAAAAAGCCAAGCTGTTTGCTTGAATTTCCTATTTCAAAATTTAAGAGAAAATCTTTCAGGAGAAATAATTTTGATCTTTCTTTTTCAAAAGATGTGTTAAAACAAAAGCACTCTTCAATTCATTTGTTTAACCCCAATAGTCCTTAAACAAATTAAAAATTTCTGGAAATGAATCCAGATCCTCAAAAGGACCCAAGTGCATCTCTGTCTTTTAGAAGGAGGGAGATGCCTCAAATTCCTGCCTAGCAGGGTTTCAGGGGTATCTGCCTATGACAGGAGCACATGCAAGACACCCACTGAACACATTTTGTACAGCCCATAATAATGCCCTGGACACCATCCACGTTTCCTGATGCCCAGGGGAGCACTGTGCCCGTGGTGGAAATGCCTGTGGCTGGCAGATGTGTGAGGAGGATATTTCCAGCTCAGGCTGAAGCCCCTGCTGTGCCCCAGAGCCCTCTGCACAAGACAGATGCCAGGAGGACCACAAATGTGATGATCCTCATCCAGAGAGGAAAATGGACCAGAGAGAAAAAAAAAATGAAGCTCATATGTGGTGTATGAGGCTTGTCAGGGCCTGTTCTGGGTAAAAAAAACTCCAAAGCTGATAAAAAACCCAGTATTTTCCAGAGCCAGGGATCCCACCCTTGTTTTCAGTGAGCAACCCTTTGCCGAGCTGCAGACTATTCCTCTTCTGCTCTGCTATGACCTGAGGATGTGCCTGAAGCTTCTGCTTGTGATAATTTTTTTTTTCAATTTTTCTTTTCATATTGAAGAAAAAGCAGAAATACTCCAATAAATATTTACCCCATCTCAAAAAAACTAACACCCAACCACCAACCCAGCTTTTGAAATAAGTCAGACAGCTCTAAAGCTGTGATTGAGAGAGGACAAGGGTGCTGCAGAAAGCACTGGTGGTGGGAGAATCTGATGATGTGGAGACTGGGGGTGGAAGCTGTGGCTGAAGAGAAGGTCATTTAGCAAAAGCAGGGGGCTCTTTGCACCATCTGAGTCTCTCACTGTCTACAAAGGCAGTGCTAAAGCTCACAAAGGGCACACAAGAGACCTGCTGCATGAAAACACTTTTCTTTCAATTACTCACCAAAGTAGAAAGTGAGAAAGAGAAACCAAGCCTGTTTTTTCTTTATTCAGCAGGCCTGCTGCACAGTCCATCTTCCTTGAACCCCCTGCTCTGATGATCCCTTCCTGAACTGTGATCTTTCCTTTTGCTCATGTCAAATGTGTGAAGAGCATGGTTTTAAA
Source organism: Malurus melanocephalus (assembly GCF_030028575.1). Classification (NCBI taxonomy): domain Eukaryota; kingdom Metazoa; phylum Chordata; class Aves; order Passeriformes; family Maluridae; genus Malurus; species Malurus melanocephalus. Next base: position 6,120 of record NW_026624935.1, on the reverse strand, counting down.
TGAATACTACACGTGGTGGATTATCCCTCAACGGGAGGATGTAGAGTTTGGAAAGTGGAAGTTGAGCAGGAGCCAGGAGTGCTGTGCCCTCTCCTTTGCAGCTGGTGCTGAGTGATGGGGAGGAAATCCCTCAGCTGTGAAGATTGGCAGGGTTTATGAGCTCATGCTCAGGTGGTGGCAGGTGACTTTCCTCTGTGTGAGCCTGATTTCATCCGTGCACTCCCAAATTTGCCATCTAGGTAAGCTCTTTCCACCATGTAAAAGAAAGGTTCCAATCAAAACCCTGGCTGTGAGCACAGCTGGGATGCACAGGTGTGGGTTTACAAGGAGAGGGGAAAGGAAAGGGCTTTAACTCCCTCATTAGCCTCCACTTCTTTTCCTTTAGGGCCAAAGATGTTGTGCTCCCAACCTGGGGAGAAAGAGATGGTGAGGAGAGAGATGGAGAGAAGAGAAACAGGGAAAAGGAGCAGTTCATGTTGTGGTAATGCCAGGAAGGGAGGGCTCAGCCCTCTCCACTGACACTTGGGCTCTTTCTTTCCTTGTGTGTCGAGAACACAAGGCCTGACCTGTCCCCAGCCCCACTCCCCACACTTGTGCTTTCTGTGGCTCCTGGCAGGGACATTGGCTGTTTTTTCTCTTCATCTCTCCATCCCATCTCTCCATCTCCATGGAGGTGCTGCTGCTGTCCTGTTCCTGGCTCAACATTCCATCTTCTCCCTTAGCTCAACATCCCTGTTGCCAGAAGCCACCAACACATGGGGTCCAGCATTAAAAGTGGAACTTTTGGCACACTTATTTTCCTTTTCCCATTCTGATCTGTCCTTGGTGACATCCGCTCCTTTCTTGTCACCCCACAGTATGCATGTCAGCTTTTTAAAGTTAATATCTATGGCTTCATGCAAATTTAACTCCAGGGTTTGGTTTTTTTTCTTTTTTACTTTTATTTTTTTTGTCTCTGACTTTACCGAGCCGCTTTGTGTTGCAGCATAGCTTTGCATTGGAGCTGTGCTGCACTGCTCCTTTCAATGTCTAAGGATTGGATTTATTTAACTGCAATTCCTTAGAAAAATGCCCTTTTGCATTCAAAATTAATTTGGGGGCAGGATGAAGACTGGACATCTTCTTCCACTAAAGAATACTGGCTGTAGGTAATGCCTGCTAAATGAGCAAGAAGTTCCTGCCGTCTTACACAGCTATTCCCATGGAAGGAGTAAGTTAGATCAACATCTTGCTGGCATGGGAAAAGGCACCAGGGCATCAGGAGCTGCAGGCCAAGCCCTTGCCACTGTTCAGGATTTCCTCCTGAGACCTCTCAGGCTGACCCCTGTGGCCCTGGCTACTGCAGGTGACTCAAAGCACAAAGAAGGCTGAGCTGGGCAAGGGGAGGTGTTTGTGTTTGTCTTTCCTCTTCCTTAAAAACACATTGGGATTGCACATCAGGCGGGTCTGGGCACTGTTCATCTCTGTGCTTTGCCAGAGCAGCACCAAAAGGGAATTTCCCCTGTGCTTCAGTTGTTTCACTTCACATCCAAAATTGCCCTTGCTCTGTCTCCTGTGTGCACAAGAAATTTTGGCATGTTACCTACAAGTATGGGGGAGAGAAAAAAAAAAAAGCCAACCAAAAAGCACTATTAAACGCATTAGTTTCTTTGGCAAACGCTGTCACTGAAAACTGGGCTACTGCTTTTTTTTTTTTTGTTTTTCTTTTTCAGAGTGATTTTTGGGTTCCGATGGAGTCGGTTCACAGCACTAAGCTCCAGAGTTGTGGTTAATTAGTAGCCAGTTTAGGAAATTATGTTATCATTACCTCATCATTTCTTAGCTTAGCAGCTTTCCTCATCTGCCACCTCCTTCCTTTCTCCATCCCCTCCAGCCTTCCCTGTTCAGGGATATTATTTTTCTTGCTGGCAACTCAGTTGCACATGCAGACTCAAATTTCCTAAACACACCTCAGCATTTTAGTCTCCACGAGTTTGAAAATGCACATGAATTAATTTTTCTTTTTGCATTGAGACTGACCACAGAAAACCAGAACCACCCCCCCCCCCAAAAAAAAAAACCAAAAACAACAACAACAAAAAAAACCCCAACAAAATAACCCAACATTGTTTTTTGCTTCCCTTTCACCATGCTGGTTTTACTGTGGCTCTTGCCCCTGAAGTTCCATCCCAGGCTCCCAGTCTGACCTCCCTGTGCCCTGTGTTTGTTGATGATGTGCACGATTTCTTCCACCCTCTGCCATCCTCCCCCACGTGAAAAGCAAAGGGGAAAACAAACAGCAGGAAGAAGCAAAACAACCTGATCCCCCCAACAAGTGGTAGCAACGTGCAAAATTAAAAATAAAAACCATGGAGGGGAGATAAAACCCACAGCTTAAAAGGGTATTTTCTAGTAGCCTACTTTGAAATCAAATGTGTTAATAATGCCAGAGGAGGAAGGGGAGTGGGAGTGCAGAGATGGAGGTCTCTGTTCTACTCTGCACTCAGCCAGACTTTGGATCTGCAAAGGATCTCAGGATTAAAATCCAGGGTAGATGCATGAGAGGAACACTCACCTACCAGGTTTTGGCCCAGAAAAGTTTTAAATTGGTCTCTTTTTATTCCATTGATCCGTTTCCATTGATCTATCAGTTACAGGATCATTTTAGCAGTTTGTCCTTAATGTGATTGTGGTCTGTATTGTCACACACAGGGAGATTTGGCCACTTCAGGGAAGGATGGTTGCTGTGGAAACTTCTGGAAAACAAAGGTCTGAGCTGAAAAATCCTGAGCTGAAGCTCTGGATCATCTTATTGGTGCATCCTCTGTAACTGAGCACAGAAGAAAGAAACACTTGCATCGACCACCTGCCATTCAATTGCTCTTGCTGTGCACAATATAAGCATTTCACCAAAGGGTGTTCTTTTTCTTTTCTACCTTGGCTGTTTTGTTGATTTTTTTCCCCCTAGTTCCCTCTGTCTTGGTCTCTCACAAGGATCATGCTTGGGTTGATTTGCAGAATCACAGATTATCTCCACTGTCTCCTCTGAAAGGGTGCAGATGAGGATTGTGACCTCAAGATACACCTCACACATTTTTCTCCACTGATTCCTTCTCCTACCCCAGGCCAGTTCCCCCTTCTCTGCTGTGCTCACACCTCTCAGGCATTTTCAGACTGGGTGGGGTTGGCTCACAAGTCAGTACTTTTCTTCTGCAAGCTTCTCATGCTGTTTGTAGCTTTTACCAGCCCTAAAATGTTGAGCTGCTGTTCTCAGCACCCCTCCTACTCAACATGGATGTGAGGGGTCAGAAAATGCACGTGATCATCCACACACGCTGTCCCTGCAGCTTGTAGGGGAAAGGCTTTTACTTCCCAACAGTGATCACAATATTGAGACAGGCCAAAATCACCCCAGCTTTTGCCATATCACATTTCAAGGCAGAACTATCTGTTGCTTCTCAGGCAGTCTTCAGGCTGGGGAAATAGGTTGTGCCTGAAAATAAATAAACGCATTACTGAATTTTAAGCGGGACTTTGCACTGAGGAATAAATCAAGTTTCAAATCATATGAGCTGCTTGTAGCCAGCACCAGCAGTGGGCTGTGTGGGGAAGGCTAATAGTCAAATTTCTTCCTTACACTTGGCACTTATTTCCACTGAAAATTGCATGAGTTGAAACACACTAATATTTTTCTGGAAGTTTTCTGTGTCTCATTGAACATCTTCTCTCCCCAGGTTTGTTCTCACTGAACAGTGTATTTCAAAGGCTTTTATCAGGCATTTTGTTTGTGCCTGTTTTCTCAGGAGAAATCTCTTTTCCATGTCCTGCCCAGGTAATACATCTCTCAGGGCACCTTTCTGCTGTAGCTCTGTCCTCACTCACAGATCACAATTATGGTCATTCCAGAAAGGAGCTGTGGGGAAAAGTGGGGAAAAGCAGGAAGGAAAACATTTCTAGGAGATTTACACTGCTCTGCTTGGCCAGAACATGACATTGGAAACATCCATCCATCTCCTACTGATTCACCATTTGATGTTCTGTGGGTGTCAGGGTTCTGGGGTCCCTTTATGGCTGCAGGGCTTCATTCTGTTGTTTATTATGGTATAGATGCTCAGTAACTAGCCTAAAGTCCATTTTTTAAAGCCTTAATTTGGTGGGGTAGGCTGCCCAATAAAATTCACAAGATGTCTGCTCCTCTTTTCATCTGTTCATAAGGAAAAATGATTTTTGCTGGTCATTCTTTTCCACTGTAGGCAAACCTCCGTGCCATCCTGCCCTCCTGTCTGTCTGTCTGTCTGCAGGCTCTCTCCTACCTCTCGCAGAGCCATGAAAAGGCTTCAAACACTCCAAAATCTGGCATCCTGATACAAAGCAGAGCTATTTATTATCTCCCTGTTCAGCACAGGAATCTCTTCTGGGGGTGGTTATCGTTTCAGACTGACATTCAAGGGGTGCTGCACTGTGGTCTCAGCTTTATTCTCACCCAGCTGGATGCATTTCAGGGGTGCTGAGCATCAGGGCTTTGGGCAGCACTCGACTCCTCAGATAGCCACTCTGAAGTCAAAGGGCATCTTTGTTGAGTGAGATGTTATTTCCAGGGGGACAGACACATCTACACCCTGGCTCAGCCTATTTTGTTTTTAAATACATTATAAATACTCAGCTGCTGCAATAAGCTTATCATCTAATAATCTCCTCTTTTTTTTTTCCCTTTTATTTTTTACCTCTTCGATGTAAGTTGTTTTTAATCTTTGTGTCTGAGTGGAAACTGAAAAAAACAAACCTTAGCCACAGAAGGAAAATTAAAAGATCTTTGAATTTTATTTTTTGCCTTAGGACTTCTAGGTAAATTTGCACTTTTTAGCACCTGACAGTTACACCTTGAGGACAAACAGCTTAAAGCATCAATGCCCACTCCCCTGAGAGAGTCTAAAGCCTGGGCTTTGCAATGGACAGCTCTTTTCTACCCATGCCCTGAGGGATGATTTTAAATGAGTTTTGCTAAATCAGAGAAAAGTCTCCTCTGTTGGAGATGATACTCACAATCATAAAATAATAGAATGTCCTGAGTTGGAAGGGACCTGCAAGGATCATCAAAGTCCAGCTTCTGAAATAACCTGAAAGAAGTGCTTGGGATGGCTCCGTTTCATTCATTTAATTGAGCCTCTTGGTAAAATGCCTGAGTTTGGCTGACATGGGGCAAACACCAGCCCTTGGATTCTTCTCACTGTTCCCCGGGGTCACCTCTGGTCAAATATAAAAGTGACATAACTTGCTTGTCCCCATCAGCCAATATTACCGCAAGACTAGGGGGAAAAAAAAAGAAAAAAAAGGAAAAGAAAAAGAAAGGTGACATTAAACCAGCTAAAAAAATCTCGAGAGACCTGTCAATCAAGAAAGATATTTACCGAAGCTTCTATTGACCCATATATGCTCTTATCTAGAAACCTTTATCTTCTAAGACAATGTTGACTAACAGCTTTTCTTTTACTCTTGTTTCTATCTTAAAAGAATAACAAATAAGCTTAATTCTTCACAAAATCTTTAGCAAATGCCTTTTAAGCCTAACACAATGGTAGTTATTTTAAGAAGGACGGCTAAGCACTGCAACACTTTTCTATTTTTCTGACTTCGTTTTTCATATTGGAGCACTTAATCACAGTTAATCTTTGTGCACAAGGAAGACACATTAACTTTGTTTGCACAGGACTGATATAAAAGCTTTCAACTCCTCTGTTCCTGTATTCATCTCCCTGGTAAGCTTTACCATTTTAAATAACAGATAAAGGAAATGCTGAAGATTCAGTGATACTGCCTATCCTTGCTCAAGTAACTGCAGGAGCTAGACTTGTAAGAAAACTTGGAGCCAGCCTGAAGTTGAGCATCTGTAAATCCCGCTGGGAGGTTTTTTTTTGCAGAGGAGAAGGGCAGGGTTTATAAGGATGGATTAAAAAATAGAAACCTGAGAAGATGCCAGTGGTTAGGACAGGTGAAAGGAGACAACCTCTCTGCACAGCTGAGACTTTTAGGTGTCTCTGCTCTCTGCAGACAAAAAACCTCATTTCTGGCACTGCAGCCACCTCCTCACATTTGAGTGTCCCCTCTCTGCGCTTGCTTCAAAGCAAACAGTAACCACAGAAC
>NW_026624934.1:24716-26946 GCF_030028575.1 Malurus melanocephalus | reverse complement strand
CCAGGTGTGCTCAGGTGTGTCTGTATGAACTCAGGTGTGCTCAGGTGTGTCCCAGGTGTGCTCAGGTGTCTCACCTGTCCCATTTTTCCCTTCCCAGCATGCCCTCGGTGGCTGTTTCGATGCCACCCAGGTGTGCTCAGGTGTGTCTGTATGAACTCAGGTGTGCCCAGGTGTGTCTGTATGAACCCAGCTGTGCTCAGGTGTGCTCACCTGTCTCATTTTTCCCATTTTTCCCTCCCCAGGATGCCCTCGGGGGCCGTTTTGACGCCACCCAGGCATTCATGGGTGTGCCCAGGTGTGACTGTGAGAGCTCAGGTGTGACTGTGGCTATCCCCAGGTGTGTTCCAGGTGTATCTCAGGTGTGTCTGACCTGTCCCAGGTGTGCCCAGGTGTGTTTGTATGAACTCAGGTGTGACTGTGTGTGCCCAGGTGTGACTGTGGCTATCCCCAGGTGTGTCCGGGTGTGCTCAGGTGTGCTCAGGTGTGTCCCAGGTGTATCTCAGGTGTGTCTCACCTGTCCCAGGTGTGCTCAGGTGTGACTGTGAGAGCTCAGGTGTGACTGTGAGAGTGCCCAGGTGTGTCTCAGGTGTGTCTCACCTGTCCCAGGTGTGTCTGTATGAACTCAGGTGTGTTCAGGTGTGCTCAGGTGTGTCTCTATGAGCTCAGCTGTGCTCAGGTGTGCTCACCTGTCTCATTTTTCCCATTTTTCCCTCCCCAGGATGCCCTCGGGGGCCGTTTTGACGCCACCCAGGCGTTTGTGGGCGAATTGGCCGAGTTCCACCTGTGGAGCCGCGCCCTGGCCCCGCCCGAGGTGGCGGCGCTGGCTCGGTGTCGCTCACCTGAGCGCGGGGACCTCCTGTCCTGGGCCCAGGCGGGGCTGGAGCTGCACGGGGGCGTCACCACCCTGCCCTTCCAGCCCTGTGCCTGACACCCCAAAATCACCTGAGAGCACCTGGAAACACCTGGATCATCCTCAAAATCACCTGGATTATCACAAAAATCATCCCAAAATCACCTGAGAGCACCTGGGAACACCTGGATCATCCCAAAATCATCCCAGAATCACCTGGAAATCACCCGAATCATCCCAAAAATCATCTGGGAATCACCTGGGAACAGCTGGACACACCTGGATGATCCCAGAATCACCTGAGCGCGGGGACCTCCTGTCCTGGGCCCAGGCGGGGCTGGAGCTGCACGGGGGCGTCACCACCCTGCCCTTCCAGCCCTGTGCGTGATGGGACCTGGGGACACCTGGGGACACCCCAAAAATCACCTGAGAGCACCTGGAGAACACCTGGATCATCCCAAAATCACCTGAGAGAACCCAGGGACAGCTGATTCATCCCAGAAACCATCCCAAAATCACCTGGAAATCACCTGGATCATCACAAAAACCACCTGGAGAGAACCTGGGGACACCTGGACACACCTGGACACAGCTGGATGATCCCAGAATCCCCTGAGCGCGGGGACCTCCTGTCCTGGGCCCAGGCGGGGCTGGAGCTGCACGGGGGCGTCACCACCCTGCCCTTCCAGCCCTGTGCATGATGGGACCTGGAGAGCACCTGGGGACACCCCAAAAACCATCCCAAAATCACCTGGAGACACCTGGAACACCTGGAGAACACCTGGAAATCACCTGGATCATCCCAAAAATCATCTGGGAACACCTGGGAACACCTGGGGACACCTGGAGACACCCCAAAAACCATCCCAAAATCACCTGAGAGCACCTGGGAACACCTGGATCATCCTCAAAATCACCTGGATTATCACAAAAATCATCCCAAAATCACCTGGATTCTCCCAAAAACCAGCTGGGAACCCCCAAAAATCACCTGGAGACCTCAAAATCACCTGAGACACCTGAGAACACCTGGAGAGCACCTGGGAGCACCTGGAGAGAACCTGGATGATCCCAAAAATCACCTGGGAACACCTGGGAACACTTGGAGAGCACCTGGGGACGGCCGATTCATCCCAAAAACCATCCCAAAATCACCTGGATCCTCCCAAAAATCATCTGGGGACACCTGGAGAGCACCTGGGAGCACCTGGAAACACCTGGAGAACACCCGGATGATCCCAAAATCACCTGGAAACACCTGAATCACCACAAAAATCACCTGGGAACACCTGGACACACCTGGATCATCCCAAAATCACCTGAGAGCACCCAGGGATAGCTGAGTCATCCCAAAAAACATCCCAAAATCACCTGGAAATC
>NW_026624934.1:19292-22231 GCF_030028575.1 Malurus melanocephalus | reverse complement strand
TGATTGCCCTCGACCATGCGGCCGTCGGCCTCCATCTGACACGCCTTGATCAGCTGCCCCTTGCTGTTGGGGATGTACAGCTCGAAACAGTGCTGGGAAATAGGAAAAACCAGTTTAGACCAGTTTGGACCAGTTCAGAAAAAATTGGGAAAAAATCGGGCCAAAAATGACCGAAATAGAGAGAAAAAACGGGGATTTTGGGGCCTTTTTGGTGGAAATTTGGAGCTGGAAATAGTTTAAGAAGGAGGAAAAACCAGTAGAAACCAGTAAGAACCAGTAAAAACCAGTATGGACCAGTTTGGACCAGTATGGACCAGTTTGGACCAGTTTGGAAAAAATCGGGTAAAAAATGACCAAAATAGAGGGGAAAAACGGGAAAAAAACGGGGAATTTCGGGGCTTTTTTGATGGAAATTTGGAGCTGGGAATTGTTTGGGAGAGTGAAAAAATTATTAGAAACCAGTAGAAACCAGTAAAAACCAGTTTAGACCAGTAAAAACCAGTTTGGAGCGGTTTGGAAAAAATCCGGAAAAAATCGGGTGAAAAATGACCAAAATAGAGAGAAAAAACGGGAAAAAAGGGGATTTTGGAGCTTTTTGGTGGAAACTTGGAGCTGGAGATGGTTTAGAAAGGAGAAAAAAATATTAAGAACCAGTAGAAACCAGTAAAAACCAGTTTAGACCAGTAAAAACCAGTAAAAACCAGTATGGAGCAATTCGGAAAAAAATCGGAAAAAATTGGGTAAAAAATGACTGAAATAGAGAGAAAAAACGGGAAAAAAGGGGCATTTTTGGTGGAAATTTGGAGCTGGGAATTGTTTAGGGAAGAGGAGAAACCAGTTCAAACCAGTAGAAACCAGTTCAGACCAGTATAAACCAGTAAAGCCCATTTTGGGGATCCTGGGAAGGGGAAATTTTGGAAATTTTGGGGATTTTTGGGTATTTTTGGGGTTTTTTGGGGCCTCCGTCTTACACGCCTTGATCAGCTGCCCCTTGCTGTTGGGGATGTACAGCTCGAAACAGTGCTAAAAAAATGGGAAAAAATGGGAAAAACCAGTAAAAAATGGGAAAAACCAGTATGGACCAGTTTGGAAAAAATCCGGAAAAAATTGGGTAAAGGGGGAGCAAAAACGGCAAAAAAAAGGGGAAAAAACTGAGATTTTGGAGCTTTTTTTGAGTGAATTTGAAGCTGGAAATAGTTTAGGAAGGAGGAAAAAACAGTACAAACCAGTAAAAACCAGTAAAAACCAGTAAAAACCAGTATGGACCAGTTTGGAGCGGTTTGGAAAAAATTTGGAAAAAATCGGGTGAGAAATGACTGAAATCGAGAGGAAAAACAGGAAAAAAACGGGATTTTGGAGCTGTTTTGATGGAAATTTGGAGCTGGGAATTGTTTAGGAGGGGGAAAAACCAGTTCAAACCAGTAGAAACCAGTTCAGACCAGTATGGACCAGTTTGGCTCAGTTTGGGGGTCCTGGGGAGGGGAAATTTTGGGAATTTCTGGGGATTTTTGGGGATTTTTGGGGATTTTTGGGGTCTCCGTCTCACACGCCTTGATCAGCTGCCCCTTGCTGTTGGGGATGTACAGCTCGAAACAGTGCTGGGAAAATGGGAAAAAATGGGAAAAACCAGTTCGGAAAAAATCCGGAAAAAATCGGGTGAAAAATGACCGAAATAGAGAGAAAAAACGGGAAAAAAAGGGGAAAAAAACTGGGATTTTGGGGCCTTTTTGGTGGAAATTTGGAGCTGGAGATGATTTAGGAGGGGGAAAACCCAGTACAAACCAGTTCAGACCAGTACTGACCAGTACAGACCAGTTCGGAAAAAATCTGGAAAAAATCGGGTGAAAAATGACCGAAATAGAGAGAAAAAACGGGAAAAAAAAGGAAAAAAAAGGGAATTTTTGGTGGAAATTTGGAGCTGGAAATTGTTTAGGAAGGAGGAAAAACCAGTAGAAACTAGTAAAAACCAGTTCAGACCAGTAAAAACCAGTTTGGAAAAAATCCGGAAAAAATCGGGGAAAAAATGACTGAAATAGAGAGAAAAAATGGGAAAAAAGAGAAATTTTGGGGCTTTTTTGGTGGAGATTTAGAGCTGGAAATGGTCTGGGGAAGACAAGAAACCAGTAAAAACCAGTACAAACCAGTAGAAACCAGTTCAGACCAGTATGAACCAGTTTGGCTCAGTTTGGGGGTCCTGGGAAGGGGAAATTTTGGGGATTTTTGGGGATTTTTGGGGATTTTTGGGGCCTCCGTCTTACACGCCTTGATCAGCTGCCCCTTGCTGTTGGGGATGTACAGCTCGAAACAGTGCTGGGAAAAACCAGTACAAACCAGTAAAAAATGGGAAAAACCAGTTTGGAAAAAATCCGGAAAAAATCGGGTGAAAAATGACTGAAATAGAGAGAAAAAACGGGAAAAAAGCGGAATTTTGGGGAATTTTTGGTGGAAATTTGGAGCTGGGAATTGCTTAGAAAGGAGAAAAAAATATTAAAAACCAGTAGAAACCAGTAAAAACCAGTTTAGACCAGTAAAAACCAGTTTGGGAGAAAAAATGGAAAAAAAATAGGAAAAAATAGAAGAAAAACAGGAATTTTTGGGGGGTTTTTGAGGATTTTGGGGGATTTTTGGGTTTTTTTCGGGATTTTTTTTATTTTTTGGGAATTTTGGCGTTCCCGGGATGGATTTTTTGGGATTTTTTGGGAATTTTTGGGAATTTTTTGGGGTTTCTCACCGGTTTTTGGGGATCCTCCAACTCTCGGATGCTCAGATTCTCCAGAGGAATTTTGGGATTTTTTGGGAATTTTTTTTGGAATTTTTGAATTTTTGGGAATTTTGGGATTCCCAATATGGATTTTTTGGGAATTTTTGGGACTTTTTTGGGGTTTCTCACCGGTTTTTGGGGATCCTCCACCTCTCGGATGCTCAGATTCTCCAGAGGA
>NW_026624934.1:14169-15331 GCF_030028575.1 Malurus melanocephalus | reverse complement strand
GAATTTTTGGGGAATTTTTTGATTTTTGGGAATTTCAGGATTCCCAATATGAATTTTTTGGGAATTTTTGGGATTTCTCACCGGTTTTCGGGGATCCTCCACCTCTCGGATGCTCAGATTTTCCAGGGGGATGATCCCTCGGGGCTCCTTATCCTGTGGAAAATTCGGGAATTTTTGGGAATTTTTCGGATTTTGGGGAATTTTTTAATTAATTTTGGGGATTTTTTTAGGAATTTTGAAGATTTTTTGGGAATTTTGGGCTCCTCGGGGAGAATTTGGGGGATTTTGGGGATTTTTTTGGGGGATTTTTTTGGAATTTTTTTGGGATTTTGGTTCCCGGGGGTTTTTGGGGTCCCCGGGGTGGATTTTGGGGTGAATTTGGGGGATTTTGGGGAAATTTGGGGAATTTTGGGGTCTTTAAGGAGGATTTTGGGAAATTTTTGGGGATTTTGGGGAATTTTTTGGGGATTTTGGATCCCGGGGGTTTTTGGGGTCCCCGGTTTGGATTTTGGGGTCCCCAGGGTGGATTTTGGGGTAAATTTGGGGGATTTTGGGGTCCCTGAGAGGAAAAAATGAGGAAATTTCCAGGGTTTTTGGGAATTTTTTTGGGAATTTTGGTCCCCGGGGGTTTTTGGGGTCCCCGGTTCCGATTTTGGGGTCCCCGGTTTGGATTTTGGGGTGAATTTGGGGGATTTTGGGGGATTTAACAGAAATTTTCTGGGATTTCGGGGAATTTTTTGGGATTTTTTGGGATTTTTTGGGAATTTTTTGGGAATTTCGGTTCCCGGGGGTTTTTGGGGTCCCCGATTCCGATTTTGGGGTCCCCGGGGTGGATTTTGGGATAAATTTGGGGAAATTTTGGTGCCTCTTAAAGGGAAATTTTCCAAAATTTAGGAGAACTTTTTTTGGGAATTATTTTTTTATTTTGGGCGAATTTTTGAAGAATTTTTTGGGAACTTTTGGGGATTTTTTGGGATTTTCTTTGGGATTTTGGTTCCTGGGGGTTTTTGGGGTCCCCGATTCCGATTTTGGGGTCCCCGGGGTGGATTTTGGGGTGAATTTGGGGGATTTTGGGGCTCTCACCGTGGTGTACTCGAAGTAGTAGAGGCAGTTGTCGGTCAGGATGAACCAGCGGCGCTTCCACGTCTTCACCCGCCCGCCT
>NW_026624934.1:10984-12684 GCF_030028575.1 Malurus melanocephalus | reverse complement strand
ACCAGCTTGAGCAGCAAAAATGACCCAAAAAAGCCCCAAAAATGGGAATTTTGACCGATTTTCGCGGGGATTTTTTGGGTGTGGCCCCGCCCAGGTGTGCCCGGGTGAGGTGGGCATGGTCTAGGGGAGGTGGGCGTGGCTTGGGGGCGGTGGGCGTGGCTTACCCACCTTGAACAGCCAAAATGACCCAAAAAAAGCCCCAAAAATGTGAATTTTGATGGATTTTCGTGGGGATTTTTTGGGTGTGGCCCCGCCCAGGTGTGCCCAGGTGAGGTGGGCGTGGCCCAGGTGAGGTGGGCGTGGCTTATCCACCTTGAGCAGCCAAAATGACCAAACAAAGGCCCCAAAAATGGGAATTTTGGTGGATTTTCGCGGGGATTTTTTGGGCGTGGCCCCTCCCAGGTGTGGCCAGGTGATGTGGGCGTGGCCCAGGTGAGGTGGGCGTGGCTTACCCAGCTTGAGCAGCCACCCCTCGCGGTCGGGGTTGAAGAAGGTGTGCGTGAGGTCGTTGCCGTCGTCCTCGGGGATCTTGAACGGCTCCGAGCGGATGCTCTCGTACAGATTCTGGAAAATTCGGGAAAAATTTGGGAAATTTTGGGATTTTTGGGAAAATTTGAAGAATTTTTGATGAGTTTTGGGGAAAATTTGGGATTTTTCTGGAGATTTTCGGGACTTTTTGAGGATTTTTTGGGAATTTTTGGGAATTTTGGGGAATTTTGGGGGAAATTTGAAGGATTTTTGAGGAGTTTTGGGGAAATTTTGGGATTTTTTTAGAATTTTTGGGGAATTTTGGGGATTTTCCAAAAAAATTCCCAAATTTTGGGAATTACCCTGAGCAGTTCCTCGGGCAGGTCCACCCTGTTGTTGATGCTGCGGTTCATGGCCCAAAATCACCAAAAATCCACCTTTTTATCCCCAAATTTTGCCCTGAAACTCCCAAAAAATCCCAGAAAAATCCCAGAAATTCCCAAATTTTCCCAAAAATTCCCAAATTTTCCCAAAATTACCCATAGCAGCTCTTCAGGGAGGTCCCCCCCGTCGTTGATGCCGCGGTTCATGGCCACGAACCCCAAAACCACCAAAAAATCACCAAAAATTCACCAAAAAATCCCCAAAAAATTCTCAAAAAAATCCCCAAAATTCCCAAATTTTCCCAAATTTGCCCCAATTTACCCAGAGGAGCTCCTCGGGCAGATCCACCCCCGTCGTTGATGCCGCGGTTCATGGCCACGAACCTCCAATTTTCACCTTTTTACCCCCAAAAAACCCCTAAAAATTCCTAAAAAAATTCCCAAAATTTCCCAAAACTTCCCAAAAATCCCCAAATTTTGGGAATTACCCGTAGCAGTTCTTCAGGAAGGTCCCCCCCGTCGTTGATGCCGCGGTTCATGGCCACGAACCCCAAAACCACCAAAAATTTACAGAAAAATCCCCAAAAAATCCTTAAAAAATCCTTAAAAAATGCTAAAAATTCCCAAAAAAATTCTGAAAATTCCCAAATTTTCCCAAAAATTCCCAGATTTTCCCCAAATTTTGGGAATTACCCTGAGGAGCTCTTCAGGGAGGTCTCCCCTGTCGTTGATGCTGCGGTTCATGGCCACGAACCCCAAATACCCCCAAAATCACCAAAAATTCACAGAAAAAACTGAGAAAAAATCGTAAAAAAATGCTAAAAATTCCAAAAAAAATCCCCAAAATTC
>NW_026624934.1:6473-9346 GCF_030028575.1 Malurus melanocephalus | reverse complement strand
AAAAAATCGTAAAAAAATGCTAAAAATTCCAAAAAAAATCCCCAAAATTCCCGAATTTTCCCCAAATTTTGCGAATTACCCTGAGGAGCTCCTCGGGCAGGTCCCCGCCGTCGTTGATGCCGCGGTTCATGGCCACGAACCCCCAATTTCCACCTTTTTACCCCCAAAAAACCCCTAAAAATTCCTAAAAAAACCCAAAGAATTCCCAAAAAATCCCAAATTTTCCCAAAAAAACCCAATTTACCCGGAGGAGCTCCTCGGGCAGGTCTCCCCCGTCATTGATGCCGCGGTTCATGGCCACAAACCCCAAAAACGACCCCAAAATCACCAAAAATTCACCAAAAAACCCTTAAAATATCCTCAAAAAATGACCAAAAATTCCCAAAAAATTCTGGAAATTCCCAAAAATTCCCAAATTTTACCCAATTTACCCTGAGCAGCTCCTCAGGCAGATCCACCCTGATCGTTGATGCCGCGGTTCATGGCCACGAATCCCAAACACCCCCAAAAAATCCCAAAAAATTCACCAAAAACACCCAAAAAATGTCCAAAACCCCCTAAAAATTCCAAAAAAATCCCCAAAATTTCCAAAAATTCCCAAAATTCCTCAAATTACCCTGAGCAACTCCTCAGGGAGGTCCCCGCCATCGTTGATGCCGCGGTTCATGGCCATGAAACCCAAAATCACCAAAAATTTACAGAAAATCACCCAAAAAATTCCAAAAAAATCCTTAAAAATGTTAAAAAAATCCCAGAAATGCCCAAATTTTTCCCAAATTTTCCCAAAAGTCCCCAAATTTTGGGAATTACCCTGAGGAGCTCTTCAGGGAGGTCCCCGCCGTCGTTGATGCCGCGGTTCATGGCCACGAACCCCAAAACCGAGCCCAAAATCACCAAAAATTCACCAAAAAACACCCAAAAAATTCCCAAAAAAATCCCAAAAATTCCCAGATTTTCCCCAAATTTTGGGAATTACCCTGAGGAGCTCCTCAGGAAGGTCCCCGCCGTTGTTGATGCCGCGGTTCATGGCCACGAATCACCCAAATACCCCCAAAATCACCAAAAATTCACAGAAAAATCCCCAAAAAATCCTTAAAAAATTCCCCAAAAATTCTGAAAATTCCCAAAAAATCCCAAAATTCCCCAATTTACCCTGAGGAGCTCCTCAGGCAGGTCCCCGCCGTCGTTGATGCCGCGGTTCATGGCCACGAACCCCCAATTTCCACCTTTTTACCCCCAAATAACCCCTAAAAATTCCAAAAAAACTCCAAAAAAAATCCCAAAAATTCCCAAATTTTCCCCAAATTTTGGGAATTACCCTGAGGAGCTCCTCGGGCAGGTCTCCCCCGTCGTTGATGCCGCGGTTCATGGCCACGAATCGCTCGGCCGAGGGTTTGTCGCGAACGTTGGGGTTGTGCAGACTCGTGTTGAGCATGATGACGGCAAAGGAGAGAACGTAACAGGTGTCTGCGGGTGACAGGTGAGAAATGGACAGGTGAGACAGGTGAGATACACCTGGGAGGGTCAGTGACACACCTGAGATATCCTAAATACACCCAAACACACCTGGGACAGGTGAGAGACACCTGAGACACACCTGAGAGAGTCAGTGACACATCTGAGATACCTTAAACACACCTGAGATACACCTGGATACACCTGGATACACCTGGATACACCTGAGATATCCTAAATACACCTGGGATATCCTAAACACACCTAAACACACCTGGGATACACCTGAGATATCCTAAATACACCTGGATACACCTGGACACACCTGGGATATCCTAAACACACCTGAGATATCCTAAACACACCAGGATACACCTGAGACACACCTGGGACACACCTGAGAGACACCTGGAATGGTGAGACGCACCTGAGATACACCTGAGAGGGTCAGTGACACACCTGAGAGACCTTAAACACACCTGAGATACCCTAAACACACGTGGGACACACCTGGATACACCTGAGACACACTTGGGACAGGTGAGACGCACCTGAGACACACCTGAGAGGGTCAGTGACACATCTGAGATACACCTGGAATGGTGAGACACACCTGAGATACACCTGGCACCCCTCAAATCACACCTGAGGGACTCAAAATACACCTGGGATACCCAAAATACACCTGGGACACACCTGGAAAGGTGAGAGATACCTGACATACACCTGAGAGCATCAGTGACACACCTGAGATATCCTAAACACACCTGGGACACACCTGGATACACCTGGGATACACCTAGGACAGGTGAGACACATCTGGGACACACCTGGCGCTCCTCAAATCACACCTGAGGGACTCAAAATACACCTGGGACACCCAAAATACACCTGGGACACCCAAAATACACCTGGGACACACCTGGGACAGGTGAGAGTCTGGATAAACCCAGGTGTATCAGGGATATACCCAGGTGTATATTTTACCTGTGCAGGTGAACACCCCGGGGTTGCACAGGCAGTGCTGGGTGTATCCCAGCTGTCCCCAGGTGTGTTCAGGTGTATCAGGGATATCCCCAGCTGTGTATTTTACCTGTACAGGTGAACACCCCGGGTTGCACAGGCAGTGCTGGGTGTGTCCCAGGTGTGTCTGTATGAGCTCAGGTGTATCCCAGGTGTATCAGGGATATCCCCAGCTGTGCCCAGGTGTGTTTGGGTGTCCCCAGGTGTGTTACCTGTACTCAGGTGTGTATTTTACCTGTGCAGGTGAACACTCCCGGGTTGCACATGCAATGCCCAGGTGTCTCAGGTGTTTTACCTGTACAGGTGAACACCCCCGGGTTGCACAGGCAGTACCCAGCTGTCCCCAGGTGTATCTCAGGTGTATCAGGGATATCCCCAGATGTCCCCAGGTGTGT
>NW_026624934.1:2342-4184 GCF_030028575.1 Malurus melanocephalus | reverse complement strand
TCCCAGTCCATCCCAGTCCCTCCCAGTCCATCCCAGTTTATCCCAGTTTATCCCAATCCCATCCCAGTCCATCCCAGTCCATTCCCAGTTTCCCCCACCTGAGCGCCTGCACCAGGTTGAGGTCGGTGAACTCGTGCAGATCCACGAAGGCGTGCAGGACCCCGATGTTGAACTCCTCCCTGGGGGCGGGGCCGGGCTGTCAATCACGCATTGGACACGCCCACCCGGCTGTCAATCACCCATTGGACACGCCCACCCAGCTGTCAATCATCCCACGGACACGCCCACCCGGCTCAGGCCACACCCACACAAGTGTCAATCACCCATTGGGCACGCCCACCCGGCTGTCAATCATCCCACAGACACGCCCACCCGGCTGTCAATCACCCCACAGACACGCCCACCCAGCTGTCAATCACCCCAGGTCACGCCCACTCCATTGTAAATCATTACCGAGACCACCCGTCAATCACCCCATGGACACGCCCACCTGGCTGTCAATCACCCATTGGACACACCCACCCGACTCAGGCCACACCCACCCGGCTGTCAATCACCCCACAGACACGCCCACCCAGCTGTCAATCACCCCAAAATCCTCATTTTTCACCCTAAAATCCCCGTTTTTTTTCCCAAAATCCCAGGTTTTTTTGCTCCCAGTCCATCCCAGTCCATCCCAGTTTGTCCCAGTCCATTCCCAGTCCATCCCAGTCCCATTTTTCCCTGTAAAATCCCCATTTTTTGCCCTAAAATCCCCGTTTTTCACCCTAAAATCCCCGTTTTTTTTCCCCAAATCCCCGTTTTTTTTGCTCCCAGTTTGTCCCAGTTTATCCCAGTTTATCCCAGTCCATCCCAGTCCATTCCCAGTTTATCCCAGTCCCATTTTTTCCTGTAAAATCCCCATTTTTGCCCCTAAAATCCCCATTTTTCACCCTAAAATCCCCGTTTTTTTTCCCAAAATCCCGGGGTTTTTTGCTCCCAGTCCGTCCCAGTTTGTCCCAGTTTGTCCCAGTCCATCCCAGTTCATCCCAGTTTGTCCCAGTCCATCCCAGTTTGTCCCAGTTTGTCCCAGTTTGCCCAGTACCTCTCTCCCAGGTAGTCCCCGATGGCGGTTTTGTTGAGCCCCTCCCCTTTGTAGAGGAACCGGGCGATGTCCTCGGCCGTGTGACGCAGCAGCTCCTGCTCCACCAGGAACTGGATCCCCTAAAAAACACCCAAAAACACCCAAAATTCAACAAATTCTGCAAAATTTATCAAATCCATAAAATTCCCAAAAAAATACCCCAAAAATCGCACCCAGGAGAGGCAAAACAGGCAAAAAATCACCTTTTTCGAAGCTAAAATTGACAAAAAAAAGTTGTTTTAGGAAGCAAAATGGGTAAAAATTCACAGTTTTGAACTCAAAATTCAACAAATTCTGCAAAATTTATCAAATCCCAAAAAATTCCCAAAAAAATCGCAGCCGGGAGAGGAAAAATGGGCAAAAAATCGAGGTTTTTAAGGCTAAAATGAAGCAAAAATTCGTGGTTTTTAGAAGCAAAATCGTTAAAAATTCACAACTTTGAATTCAAAATTCCCCCAAATTCCCAAAATTCCCAAAATTCCAAAAAAGATCGCACCCAGGAGAGGAAAAATGGGCGAAAAATCACATTTTTAAGGCTAAAACTGACAAAAAGTTGTGGTTTCGAACTCAAAATTCACCAAAATTCCGCAAATTTGTGGACCCCAGGATCCCAAAATTCCCAAAAATCCCCCCGAAAGACCCCAAAATTCCTCCCCGGGATCCCGAAAATCCCAAAATTCCCCCCCAGGGATCCCAAAATTCCCAAAATTTTCCCCCCA
>NW_026624934.1:0-1812 GCF_030028575.1 Malurus melanocephalus | reverse complement strand
GTTTCCAGGTGTGAATTTTTGGGTTTTAAATGTGAATTTTGGGGTTTTGGGAATTTCCAGGTGCAAATTTTGGGATTTTTGGGGTTTCCAGGTGTGAATTTTTGATTTTTGGGGGTCCCAGGTGTGGATTTTTGGGTTTTTGGGTTCCCACGTGTGAATTTTGGGGTTTTGGGGTTCTAAACGGGATTTTTTGGGTTCTAAATGGGAATTTTTAGGTTCTAAATGTGAATTAAGTTTCCAGGTGCGAATTTTGGGATTTTTGGGGTTTCCAGGTGCGAATTTTGGGTTTTTTGGGGTTTCCAGGTGCGAATTTTGGGTTTTTTGGGGTTTCCAGGTGTGAATTTTGGGATTTTTGGGGTTTCCAGGTGCAAATTTTGGGGGTTTGGGGTTCCCAGATGTGAATTTTTGGGTTTTCTGGGGTTTTTTTGGGGTTTTTTTTTGGTTTTTTGGGATTTTCTGGGTTTTTTTGGGGATTTTTTTTTGGTTTTTTAGAAATTTTTTTGGGGTTTTTTGGGTTTTTGGTGTTTTTTACCTGCCCTCGTTGGCCTCCAGCCCCTCCACCTCGCTCATGGCCTCGCTCAGCTCCTCTCGCAGTCTCGGGGGTTTTGGGGGGATTTTGGGGTTCCTGGGTGTGTTTTTTTGGGTTCCAGGTGTATATTTTTGGGATTTTGGGGTTTTTTTGGGTTTTTTTGTGTTTTTTACCTGCCCTCGTTGGCCTCCAGCCCCTCCACCTCGCTCATGGCCTCGCTCAGCTCCTCCCTCAGTCTCTGGGATTTTTGGGGGGATTTTTGGGGGTCCCAGGTGCAGTTTTTGGGGTTTCCAGGTGTGAATTTTGGGTTTTTTGGGGTCCCAGATGTGAATTTTGGTGTTTTTTACCTGCCCTCGTTGGCCTCCAGCCCCTCCACCTCGCTCATGGCCTCGCTCAGCTCCTCCCTCACTCTCGGGGGTTTTTGGGGTTCCCGGGTGCAGATTTTGGGGTTTTTTTGGTTCCAGGTGTATTTTTTTGGGGTTTTTTTTGTGAATTTTGGGTTTTTTTGTGTTTTTTACCTGCCCTCGTTGGCCTCCAGCCCCTCCACCTCGCTCATGGCCTCGCTCAGCTCCTCTCTCACTCTCGGGGGTTTTTGGGCTCCCCGGTACGGGTTTTTTGGGGGTTTTTTTCATTCCAGGTGTATTTTTTGGGGGTTTTTTTTGGGAATTTTTTGGATTTTGGGGTTTTTTACCTGCCCTCATTGGCCTCCAGCCCCTCCACCTCGCTCATGGCCTCGCTCAGCTCCTCTCTCAGTCTCTGGATCTCCCCCAGCAGTTCCTGTTTGCGGCGCCGGATGCTCTCGAGCTCCCGCCGCTCCTCGGCCGTCAGATCGGGGGGCACTGCGGGACACGCCCACCTCGCATTGGACACGCCCACTTCATATTGGACACGCCCACTTTGCACAGGGACACGCCCACATTGCAGTAGGACACGCCCACTTCACTGGCACACTCCCATCTCCCATTGGACACGCCCACCTCGCATTGGACACGCCCACATCACTGGGACACGCCCACTTTGCACCGGGACACGCCCCTTTTACACTGGGACACGCCCCTTTCCTGCCTGGACACGCCCCTTTATCAGGGGATCCCCTGGGGACACGCCCATTTCACACCTGGACACGCCCCTTTCCCGCCTAGACACGCCCCTTTCCCGCCTAGACACGCCCCTTTCCCCTAACCACGCCCACTTCACACCAGGACATGCCCACATCGCTGGGGCACGCCCCTTTTCACCTGGACACGCCCACTTCACTGGGACACGCCCACCTCGCATTGGAC
>NW_026624933.1:23334-23909 GCF_030028575.1 Malurus melanocephalus | reverse complement strand
TCATCTTGCTCCATGGCAGCAGCAGCTCCTTCTCCTTTCAATCTGAGCTGAGCCAGAGGCCCTCAGTTCATGACACTGCAATCATGTGTTTATCAGTTTGGATTCCCAGATTTTCTCCTATGTCCCTCTCAAAGGCCAATGAGGACCCCAACACCTCATTTTCTGATTTCAAAGCAGCATAGCCTATGCCAGAAATCCATTCAGAAGCACAGGAATAATACACTTCTTTCTGCGCACAAGACAAACCTGCAATCCTACAACTGCACAAATGACACTTTTACCTTCCCTCTCTTTACACTTTTGCTCACCTTACATTTTTCAGCTCATATAGGATATGGTTCTAGGTCAGTCAGTGTCCCTGTGGGGGGAAGACATATTCACCCCCTTGACCAGTCCTAGAGAGTATAATGAATTCTGCTCAAACTTGTCCCTGGTCTTCACTCAATTTTTAAGATTTCTTTACATTTGTGTGGCGCTTGAGTGACACAATTCCTACCWTCCTTTGTTACTGATTGGTTTAAAAGAGTTACTTCACTCTGAAAGACATAGTCAATAAAACCTAGAGCACGTGACCA
>NW_026624933.1:16059-22523 GCF_030028575.1 Malurus melanocephalus | reverse complement strand
AGGTCTTTATGGTGTACTTGGTTTTTTACCCTGTGAGGCTCCTGTAAATAGAAGGAAGCCGTGAGTCTTGAATCACAGTACAATTAGATTGTAGTGACTGATAAGATAGAAGGGGAACTGAATAATTGAAATCACATCCCATAATGTCAACAAAGTCCAAAACACAACAATTAGAGTGATTCCTTGTATTTACAGTCACACTATCTACGTGTAGAGACATAAGGATTTCTCACACAATTCTTTACCAATATATATGGAATAGTAATTATACAAGTAGAGTTTCCAGGTTTTGATTCGGATTGATCTCAAAAGTAACAAACACTTAGTTCTGCATCAAGACAAATGCCTTGAGCTTTGACCTGCATCTGTGATCAACTGGTCTTTTTCATTAATTTCCTCCTACTGAGGTAGTAGATACATTTATTAAATTAGTAGACACCATTGATTAATTCCCAGAAGCAAAAGGCAAGATCCTTGAAAGTGATTTTCTTTGTTCAGATTGCAAGTTATCCTGGCCAGTTTGTTCATTAATACCTCAGAATCCATGCCTCTCACAACTCCCAATCCGCTTCCCGTGATTTTGTATCTCTTTTTGCTCGTCCTTGGGGAATGAGGGAATGTTTATGAAACCATGAAACATGAAACTATGCTGTTCATCCTGTTTCAGAGATTTCTCAGGAATGGTGAACAACTGGTCAGATTGTAGAAACATTATTTTGCATTAAGAATTCAGCTTGTTTCAGAAATCATTTTGGGTTGAACCGTATTTGTTGCTAACCTCCATTATTTTTCATTAAGTAAAGACTAATGTTATGGGCATGAGGAGTAAGTTTGATTGGAGATTGAGTTTTGTGAGAAAGAAAAGGAAGAAAAAACGCTCAGTTGAAAATGCAGCTGGCAGTGTTAATTAGAAAGAGGGTAAGTTCCACTCAGCATTGATTCCATGTGTTTTCCTGGAGCGATCTCCAGCTTCCTGAGCATAGAGGCTCCTAGGGATGAGTCGTATTCTTGGCAGTGTTAAAATCTGAGGCATTTTTACTGAGACAGGTTGTGCAGGATAAAACCCCAGGAGGATAATCCCCACGGTTAGTGTGGAACAATGTGTGAGCAGATGTGCACAAGGCTTTCATTTCCAGTAGTCATCTTTGCTCCATGTGCTCTTCTGTTGGCACACGGTGTTGGACAATCCCAGATGCCACCCAGTTTCATGGATTTTATAACAATGCTTAACCAACCCATTGGTACATTCAACAATCGGCTTGGGGGTAATTTGGAGTAGAAAACACCCATTAGATTCCATCTTCCTTGCCACAGTGTTGCACTACAGCAGCTGTAAAACGTAACCCATTGTCACTGGGCATTTGTTCTGTTGGAGGGAGAGAACTGAGCCACTCCTTCAGGCCCTTCACAGTGTTTTCTCTGGTCACTGATAGAAACCCAGTGGCTACAGTGAGACCAGAGGTGAATTCCACCCTTACTAGGACATACTTTTTCCCAGTTGATGATCATAATGTACCAATATGGTTCATCTGTCAGGTGAGCTGGAATTTTTCTCATCCCAAATGTGCAAAGAAGGTCCCTGTTAAGTTGCAATCGACATTGTGAAGAGACAGTCCCTCTTTGTTCACACAGTTTAAGTGATTTAGGTCAACCTTGGGCAATGTGTTCCCAGTGTCAGCTCTTCCATTGTTTCCTCACTTCACATGTCACCATTCAAGCAGCAGTTCCCATTCTTGGTCCCTGTTCTTGAGTTCAACCTTGCATGGCTGTGCAAGGCTCTGTACCTGCTGCTTAAACAAAGCAGTGATTGAATGGGATCGGCCATGTCCTTTAATCCAAGCGATGCACAAAACTCTCCTTTTTGCTGTGTCTAACAGCTGTTTCCAACTCTCCCTTGTCCAGACTGGGATTCTGTTTAGCTGCCAGTCATTGGCTGCCCAGTGGCCGATCCACTCGGTGCCTCCTTTGAATACAGCACATGGGTCAGTGTCAACATGGCCAGCGCTGTGTTGTGCAGATGGTGGAGCTGCTTCGAGCTCTCAGACCGGTTGCACTTCCTTTCTCTATTTCATTTACTCTTCCTATTGTGGCCTCTTCTGTTGCCATGGCCTTACAGTTCCATTGTTTGCCCTGTCTGTAAGATGGTGCATCAGGAAACCACAGCCCTGTGAGATTCCTGTCCTCATTCAGTGGATGTACCTCCTGAACTGGGGATGTCCTGGCAGTGTCAGCTGAAATACCAGTGTACCACCTGTGTCCTTTTGCAGTTTGGATACTTTCACATGGCCTTCAGTGCATGCCATAATTGCATTAATACCTTCCAGAGGAGCAATACCATTTATGGACTTGACATAAATGAGATTGCTTGAGCACTCCCTGCAGGCAGCATTGTGCCTTTATGAATCACATCCAGGAGACAGAGGGATTCCTGAACAACCACACTCTGTGTTCTCCTTATGTGTTTTGTTTGTTTCACTGTTCACACCAGTGAGACCAAGCCTTTCTCAAGATCTGAATCTCTCATTTTGGTATCACTGGAGGAGTGAGTGCTAAGTTCCAGTGCTCTTTGCAGCCCTTCTGCTCCCTTCTGCCGCAGGTTGCAATCAGACCCCTGTTCATGGCTGTGTTCCTGGAATCCCCATTCCACATGGACAGGGTGAAGCTGCTGGAATAGTCTCAGTTCTTTTATTAATAACTCCAGGGCATTTGTATGCTCTCCGTTCCCAGGGTTTTTCCTTTCTGAACACATTGCATCAGGAACAGGCAATGACATAAGTGCCAGGAAGATGTTTACACCAATGTCCTAAAGTACTCACCACTTCCTGTAGCTCATTTGTATTAGATGGATTCTGCCCAGGCTCTGTTTTTCCCAAAGTATCTGGAGGAAGAGAAGCAGTTCCTTTAATCTGACAGATTCCTAAGAATTTCATCACTTATGATGGCCCTTGGCATTTTGGTTATGCAAGTGCCCATCCCAGTTCAATTAGTGTTTCACACTTGATTTTCATTGTGTGTCTTGAACGTTTTTGATCATCTCCTTTTCTTGGGATACCAGCAATGTATTGATACACTGGAAGATTGGGTGGAATGGGAATTTCTGCTGAGACTTTATCAAAGCATTGTGAGGAATACTTGGTAAATGTTTGTATCCTTGTGGGAGCCTGTTGAAAGTGCATGGAGCCCCTGTGCAGGTAAAAGCAAACTGTGCTTTATCCTGTTCACAGAGTGGAGTCATGGCAAACATGTCCTGGATATCCAGGGCAGCCATGCCAGTAGGAGCAGCCCCTGTGTCAGTGTCACTGCCTGGGCAAGGCTCGGAACTGTGGCAGTTCAGGGGCCATTGTTGGCATTTCACTGTCAGGAATCATCTGTCCAATGCCACTGCCCTGGCGGCTTCTTTACCGACCACTTCGGTAATCTCAAAGGCAAAAGGGTGCTTTTAAGGATGTCTCTTGTTTCCAAATTCCTTAGCACCCTCTCAGTGCCTGTAAGTGTCACTGTTGGCAGTGGGAATTGCTTTCCCTCAGTAACATTGGAAGGAGGAATGGTACTGATGTCTCTAACAGGTGGATACATCTTTTAGACTCTGATTTGTCCCCCATTCTTTCAGATTCTCTTTGCATCTCTGGCAACCCACTGCTTCTCACTGCGAAAGTCTACAGATTTCCATTTGTGAGTTTCCAGCTTCTCCCAGACAATAAATGAAAGCCTAGAAGGATTCTTTGGGTTGCCCATGCAAGCTCTTCAGCTGTAGGTCACTGTTTTTCTCCTGGAAACCAGGCAGACATTTCTGCCATGGGAAGTTCCCTTATTATATCATCAATTCCAATACATTGAAATTTGCAGTGACTGCATTTCATTCCCAAAATATCTCCTGTCTTATTTGTAATCACTGACATTTCAGCCTTTGTATCAATTAGAATCACAACCATAATTTTTTGAGGAACAAGTGGAATATGAGCTTTTTCAGGGATTCTTCCAAGTCACTTAAGTCCTGTCTCAGTGCTCAACTCAAGGCAATTTTTCCTGAGGTTGTTTTCTCTCCAACCCACTGATTTTTTTTTACTGCAGTCTAAGAGCAAACTCACTTACAGAGGCATCCTTGCAAGCACCATGTAACCAAAACTGAGGGGCTCCCAGCTCCTGAGCCTGGCATCACAGGTTACCTTGCTTTTTATTGATTTTTGATCTTTCCTTAGACTTGCACTAAATTTGGACAGGGAATATTAAGTGGTGCAGCCTTACCCTGCATGGTGTGGAGCCTTTTCAGCAGGTGACTCAATGGCTCAGCCCATGGGGCACCTGTAACCAAAAATTTCTTGTCCAACCTCATCCCAAGTGGCAGTGGGGTCTCACTGGCTCTGTCTGTAACTGTGACTAATATTTCTGTTCCTTTGCAAATGCTTTTCAATATTTGCCCCACACGTTTTAAGCCTTCAGGGCAGCCCAGAATGAGAGGGGTTAACGGTGCTGGCTCAATGGGAGCTTGCCTGGGAGATGTGGGTGTAGGATCAGTGTCACCCATGGCTTGTGTTCCTGCTGCCTTCTGCCCTGACACAGCCAACTCTGACAGCCTGTGTCAGTGACCAGAGGGTCTCCTCTCTCCTGAGGATCTGCACCCCTGCCCAGCACACAGCCCCTGCACTTAAGGCGTAGTTGTGACCTCCCAGCGTGGTCATCAGCAGTGCTCCAGGCCCCCAAAAGCCTCTTGCTTCCTCCTCATTCAACAAAACTTGATCTCCCCTCATGAGGGAAACTTGCCCCACATATTCAATTTCAGATTCCTCTGATCACCTTGAATATTTTTCCTGTAATTTTAATATTCATTTTCAGAGGGTTGTACGCCCCATGGTATGAATTTCATCAGTACTTTCAACAGTGGGCTGAGTCTTAACTAATGGTCAAGAAGTAACCTGCAGAGTATTGGAACTGGGGCTCCCCACGATTTCACTGTCATCACTGTCATTCCTAATATCCCAGTCCAAAGTCCCAGAATCTAGATATGATACCAACTTAGGGAGCTGCCTGACCAAAACAGGAATTTGTCTCTTCTGCTACAGTTTTTCCCTTCCCTCTGCCCTGCATCCAGCAGAGTTTGAAGGTGGCCAACCTCAACATTAAGATGATCATTTTCAGTCATATGTTTATCAGTTTGGATTCCCAGTTCTTTTCTCGTGTCCCTCTCGAAGGGATGATGACCTCAACACCTCACTTTCTGGTTTCAAAGCAGCATAGTCTGTGTCAGAAATCCATTCAGAAGCACAGGAATCCTTCACTTCTTTCTGTGCACAGGACAAACCAGCTCCTAAAACTGATCAAATGACACCTTTACCCTCTCCCTCTTAAGACTTTTCCTCTGCCTGACATTGTTCAGCTCACATAGGATATGGTCTTAGCTCGGTCAGTGTCCCTATGGGGGGAAGACATGTTCAGCCCATTGACCAGTCCTAGACAGTATAATGAAGTCTTCTCAATATTTAACTCAATTTTCTCATGTTTCTTTACATTTGGGTGGCGCTTGAGTGACCCTAGCCATATATAACTTTACCCATTCATGTAAAAGAGTCTTGCTTCACTCTTAAAGCCACAGTCAATAAAACCCAGAGCACGTGACCAGAAAGGGGAGGTCGTACATTGTAGGTAGGTAAATCTGGGATGGAGGGGTGAGTTAGTATTACAATGAGGTGATAATGGACCGGGTTCATCTGAGAAAATTTTGCCTCACTTGTTGGTTCAGCACAAGACTTCTTCTCCCCTCCCCTTTGGCTGGGAGCTGCTCTGAGCTTTATCAGCTACAGGGCACCATCGAGTTCCCCTCCCTGCAGGGATCACAGCAGAGCCTGGCCATGGGCTCTCCACTCAGCTCCACCCCCCGTTTCATCCCACTCAGCCTGTGCCTGAGGTTACAGACTCTGTGTGTGTGGAGTCACCGGGGAATAGATTTTGGATATGCTGAGCACACTCAATCCAGGCAGTCGCAGTTGCATCTCACCCTATAATTTCTGTGCTGTTATAACTTCTCTTGGAATGTGATTTTCTCCGTTTTATCTGATTCCCCTCTCAGTCATCTTCCCACAGTCAGCAAACTCTCTTTGAATCCCCCCAGCAAACGTTTTCTGACAAAATAATTTTCTGTTTTCTTTTCCAACAGTGCTTGTAAAACCTTGGAACTACAAAGGTAAGCATAGAGGAGGTAAGGAGGTGAGTACTCTGAGCCTGTGAGCAGCTCTGGAAAATACACCCAAGGCCTTCAGAGAACAGTTTGGTGATAAATACACTCAGGGAAGAGTGGGTTTGGTGATTTTTCCACTGCTGTGTGCTGCCCAAGGTGGTGTCTGTGCTTGTCAGGAGCCCTCAGCTGTGGGCAGCAGGCACAGCCACCTTGCAGTGGCCACTGCAGCCCCAGCTCCCACTCCTGCTTTGGACTCTTGGGCCTCTCAGGAAAAGTGTCAGGAGCTCATCTT
>NW_026624933.1:0-14503 GCF_030028575.1 Malurus melanocephalus | reverse complement strand
CCCAAACCCAGTTCCAGTGGCTGGCACCCAAACCCAATTCCAGTGGCTGGCACCCAAACCCAATTCCAGTGGCTGGCAGCCAATCCCAATTCCAGCAGCTGGCACCCAAACCCAATTCCTGCTGCTGCCATGTCCTGGTCCTTTTCCCCAGGCCCCACCACCCCAGCAATGCAGAGATGGAGGCAGAGGGATTTGAGCCCCACAGCCCCTTCCTTGGAGCTGCCTGCTGCAGTCCCAGCAGCCCTGCAGGAGTGCCTGGCATTTGGTGCCTGCAGGCTGCCACTGCCTCCAGCAGCAGCCCAGGGAAAGGCCATGGTGGGAGGGGAGCTGCCCTGAGGCAAGGGGCTGCAGGGTGGAGGGGGGAGAACAAATGAGAGGGGGCTGAGGGCACAGAAGGGAAAGGCTCAGAAATCACAGCTTGTGTTCTCTGCTCCTCATGGCCTGACCTGATCTTTGCAGAGTTTGTCACCCTGGACGCTGACACGGCACATCCCAGGTTGAAAATCTTTGAGGGTGGGCGAAGAGTGAGAGATACTGGTGTCATCAGAGATGTGCCCAGCAATGAGAAGAGATTTGATTCTCATCTGTTTGTGTTGGCAAAGCAAGGATATAGAACTGGGAAACACTACTGGCAAGTGTATGTTGGGACAAAAAGGAGGTGGGCCGTGGGTATTGCCCTGGAATCTGTGACTCGCAAAGGGACATTGACTCTGTGCCCTCAGAATGGCTTCTGGGTCATAGGGTTGGCAGATAAGGGAGACTATTGGGCCTACACAGATTCTGGGACACGCCTGAGTGTGAGTGAGGAGTTGAATGGTATTGGGATTTTCCTGAACATCCCAGCCAAGGAGGTGACTTTTTATAATGCATATACTGCAGAAACTCTGTACACTTTTAACATTGCTGATGGTGACTGCCTGAAAAAGAAATTCATTCCCTTCTTCTCCACAGGCTCTGTTACTGTTTTGCCTGACCCTGACCCATATCCTCTTGTAATAATTTAGTTTTCTGATGATGCTGAGTAGTTTACTCTGCATTTCAAAGGTCAGTAATGTAGAGCCAGTGATCAAATCCCATTGTAATCAGGCTGCTGCCTAATTTGTGTCTGCAGAACAAAGCTAATGAAGGAGAGGACAGGTCTGTTGTAGTATCCAGCTCTGAGTTTTTGACAATATGTACCATAATGACAAATATTTTGAGGGAACTTCAATATGGTCAAGAAAAGCAAATGTATTTTCATGCTTGTATGAAATAAAGCTCTTCCTTTGGACTGTGAATTTTTCCGAGAAACTATCTTCTCCCTGATAGTCTGTGAATTGTCATTTTGTTGAGGGGGAGGCAGTGATAGAGGGGCTTAGTGCACACCTACAACCAGCCAATGTCACCCCACCACACATCTGCACGTGGCTTTGGAATCTCTGCAAGGACAGAAACTCCACAGCCTCTCTGGGGAACTCCTTCCTGGTCTTGGTCATCTTCAAAGTAATAAAGTGTTTCCTGATGTTCAGAGGGAATCTCCTGTGTTTCGGTGTTTGCTGTGGCTTCGTGTCCTGTCACTGGCACCTCTGGGAGGAGCCTCCTCCAGGTGTTGAGACACCTTACTGAGATCCCCCCAAGCCTTCTCCTCTCCAGGCTGAACAGTCCCTGCTCTCTCAGCCTTTCCTCCTGGCAGAATTTCTCCAATCCCTTGATCATCTCTGTGGGCCTTCCCTGCACTCTCTCTGGTTGAACATGAGTCAGCAGTGCCCTGTCAGTGACAAGGGTCATCTGTGTCCTGAGGGGCATCAGGCCCAGCACGGCCGAGCGATGAGGGAGGGGATTGTCCTGCTGCGCTCTGCTCTGCTCTTCTCTGCTATGGGGCAGCCTCACCTCGAGTGCTGGGGGCAGTTTTTGACACTACAAGATCAAAAAGATATTGTCTTGATAGAAAGTATCCAAAAGAGGCCATGAGGATGGTGGGGACATGCAGCCATTAGATCAAACCGGGGCACCACTTTGGGTGAGGGTGGAGAGGGCTGCTGGACCCCTCTGGCTGCTCAGGCCAGCACTGACCATCCTGCTCTGGTGTTCCCCTCTGACAGCAAAGTGTCCTCAGGAAGGAGGTTCTGGGGCTGTGCACATCCACCACAGCTGTACACACGCTTGTCTTATTGACAGAGCTGGGCTTTGCAGGGCTGGTTTTCTCCTGGCTGCATTTCTGCCAAGTGTGAGATCAGAGGAGGCTCTCTCAGGGGCAGGGAGTGACCATCATGGCACTGCCAAATGGGTCTGATCAGAGCCCAGCCCTTCATTTCTCTGTTCCAAGGGAAAAGCCATTCTGTGTGAACTGGGAAGGACCAGAGTCCTTCCTCCTTCCCAGTTCACAGCTGATATTGGGAAAATAATGGGAGATGAAACAACAAATCTGATTAAGTACGTTTTAACCTCAAAGTGCAAATGTTCMGATATATTAACCCTAAACTTCTTGTTCCCATTTGCAGTTGTCCTGAGTTCATGGTAAGGACAGCRGGTGCTGCACTCAGCTGCTCACACACAAACCTCTCGTGACAGCAGAGCTGCCTCGGTCTGTCCATCCATGGACCCCATGGAGGGCACAGCTCTGCTCCACAGCAGAGCTGCCTCACCCACGGGTTTGTACTCAGTGCAGCTTGAGATGTTTTTCAGGTTGATGAGACCTGCTGATGTTTCTGCTTTCAGGGGACCCATTACCCTGCTGGAATTTTGGAACAGAAATTTTAAGCCACAGGAGTCACTGTGGGCAGCGTTGGAGAATCACATTAAAACTTTGGAAACTCGATTATTGGGCTAGGCAGATGCCTTGGATGTACCTGATCCTGGGCAAGTGGCTGCAATCAGCCCAACTGGAGCAGTGGGGCTGGAGCACAGGAATTCCAGAGGTACCTCCCAAGCTGAGCTGGTGTGTGAAACAGCCCCCAGGACAGGGATTGCCTGGGGGGAGAGAGGCTGTACAGGAGGAGCCTCTTGTAGAGGTTTCCTCTCTGCTTTGCTGTGTTTGTGCAGGCTGCAAGCTGCAAGGGGAGGAAAACCACAGCAGTGTGGCTGTGCTGTGCTTGGCAGCTGGAGAGCAGAACTTCTGCACAGGGAACAGAGCTGCTTTGTTTCTGGTGTTGCTGTCAGCAAAACAGACCTCAGTCACTGTGAAATTTTGAATGTTCCCTGAACTTTCCGTTATTGCAATAAATTCCATTGATAGTGACCTCTAAAAATTGCTTTTCTTTTATTTTTTTTGCATTGTTTTCCACCTTGTTAATAGTCAGTGTTTATTGCATTTACACCATTTTTTCATGTCCATGTGGTGAGTTTTAAAGAATTTGAAAATATTTCTAAGGAATTATGAAATTAAAAGCATGAAGACGCACCTAAAATAGGAATAGAAAACTTAACTAAAACAAAGAAGGATGATAATCTGCAGGAGAAACTGCTGAGATTTTCTCATCTCCATACCTTTCTCCCAAATCTTCTGGTAGAAGAACGTATAACAGCAGAAGTGCAGTATGCTCTCTGGAGCTGTCCACACACCTACACTCCTGGGTCTCCTGGTGCCAAGTGCTTGCACCATTGGTTTGGGTGGTTCCCTCTTTGCCCACTGCCCTCCCAGCTCCATCCTGCCCCAGGGATCAGCTCCTTTCCCAGCGTGTTGAAATCTCCCTGTCCAACTGTGTGTGCCTGGAACTGCAGCTGCTCTGCCCGCACAGATCTCGGGTGCTGTCAGCGCACAGGGACAGGTGGGCTCAGCTCCCTGGGACCAGGGTCCCTATGCCATGCAGATCCATCAAGGATGTACCTGGCTCAGCTCTGCTCTCCTGGTCATCCTCATGCTGGCTTTGCTGAGAACCAGAGGAGAACGGTGGAAGGTGCTGCTGGGTTTTCCTGGAGCAGTGGGCAGGAGCCTGGGAAAGGGAAATGCTCCAAGATAACAGCTTCCAGTGAATCCTTGAACACTCTTTCTGGCCATCTCCCTTCTCCAAGCACAGCTTCCTGGCCCTGCTGAGCAACAAAGATTTTTCTGCTCCTGTTCTCTGACCCTGTCCCTTGCCCCCAGGGTTGGATGTGCTCAGCCAAGAAAGCAGCAGATGTTATAGGTGCTCCATTACAGCTCTGCTCCTCCATTTCCCAAGCCTCACATCTCTCAGCTGCCCTAATGAGCCAGAGGAAGAGGGGCAGCTGCACCAGGGATTCCTTCCAGTTCCCAAAGACCAACTCCACTGCAATCCCAAGTGCTTTGCAGTGCAGAGATTTGTCATTGTTTGACACTGTGCCCTCATTGCTGCCAGCAGTGGGCATCCACTCATTCTGCATTGCTAATACAAAGCTGAAAAATCCTGTGCTATTTGGTTTGGCTGAGACATTTCACTCCCTCCTCCTTGTTTTAGAGTTTTTCCTGCTTCAAGCCCCATGTTCAGCCTGACAAAAACTGTGTGTCTCCTGTAAGGCTTGTGTCCCACTGATCAGACCTGAGCATGTGATCTCCTGGACACCCACACAACACCCAAGTGCCACCAGAAACTTCCATGCACAGCACTGGATCTTTCAGGGTAGGATTTCCRCAGCTGCCTGTGTTGCAGCCAGGAATTTCACTCCAATCGGCCAGAGACACAGGACATGACAAATTCCCTGCAGAGTTCCAGAGCACCTGAATCCAGCCCCCTGTCCAGCTCAAGCAGACACAATGCAATCCTGACAGTGCCCTGGGCCTCTCCAAACTGGCATTTGGAGGCTGAGCAAGATCGCACAGCAGGCAGGAAGTGGCAGAATGTTTCTGCAGAGTCTTCACCCAAACTGGCTGAAGGTCACATTGCAGCAGTTCCTGCGGGGGTGGGAAAGAACAAAGCCCCAGCAAGTGCCTCTGACCAACAGCCACAGCTGCTTTCAGAAAAACCCCAGTGCCTTGTTGGGCTGCTTCTGGTGGGAAACTGGCGTTGAGTCTCTGTGTTCAAATGAGCAGAGCAGGGCAGATCTGAAGCCCAGGAGGTTCCACTCTGCTCAAGGAGATTACAAGGAATTGTGTTTTGGTGTTATCCAAAGGCTATTTTGAACTATGTGCTGCTGGGCAGGAACCAGGACACGGCACTGGAATCTYCTGCTTGCTCAGTGCCCCTTGCCACTGCTCTTTCTGGGACAAGCAGGCACACTGCATGAGCTGCCTGGCCAAAGGACAGCCTGGAAAGTCACTTTAATTTCAGAAATGGGGCATCTCCCAGATTAGAGAAAGCCCAAATACCTCCATGCAAAATTGATTCAAGCAATTACCCTGACCTTGGGCGGCCACTAGCTCTGGTGTGAATCTCACCTCAAAACCTGCCTGTGCCCTCAGGATACTCTCTGAGTTCTCTCTTCTCACCTCCAGCTCCTGCTTCCTTCTGTGTCCCCATCCAAGACTCAACAAATTGCAGGAGGTCATCAGCCCTGGTCACACTGGCCATTTACATCACAAAAGGACAAAGTGGAATGGCAGAGACCCCAGAGGCAGTGGGATTTCATCTCAGACCACTCCAAGGAGAGCCCTTCTGTTGTTCTGGACCCCTGGGAGTGCTGCTGGGGCTCCCCTGATCTGCTTGTCTCTCCACTGAACTCTTGGTCCATGCCTGACAGCTCCATCTTCACATCATTCCTGGTTGGCTGCCAGTTTTCTCCTCATTGTTTCTATGAGTTATTTCCCCTTCAGCCATTTTCCAGGAGTGTAAGAGGAACAAAATGAGGCCCAAGCAATAGGAAGAGAGATAATAAGGTGACAGGTGCAGTCTGATGGTCCTTGTTGGCTTGTCGGCTGGGGCAGGAGCAGGAGGATGAACCCAACTTACTCGTCTGACAACACCATAAGAGCCAGACCTTCTTTGGTGGCCAGGAGGGCTGAGGTGGGAGAAGAGTGGGAGCTTTGGCCAGCAAGCCCAGGGTGGGCAGGTCCAGAGTTCTGGTGCTGCCACATTGGCACCTGCTCTGGCCCTTTCAGCTACAGTTGCTGCCAACTTCTCAGAGTTAATTAATTTCTGGAGCCCCTTGCGCTGTGATCCTATCCCTGCAGGACGGGAGAGGCACACCCTGTTCCACTGCTGGATGTCTCTCTGCCCACGGGTCTCTAACAGCAGTCTCTCCAACTTCCTTTAATTTTTTAAATTTCATTTCTTAAATCCATATTCTTGCTGAAATTGTCAGTAACGTGCTGCAGAAAAGATTTCATTTTCTGTTCCATTCTCTGCTTTACACCGTCTTTCTTCAGTTCTTCAATGTGGTACCTGGGTCTTTCCTCTAACAGGCTCTGCAGCTCCTCTCTGCAATGTCCTTCTTCATAGTTCTAGCAGAACCAGCAGGGGAACACGTGGCACAGGCCACAAAAAGTGACAACAGCAGTGAGAGTGAACAGCCCTGACACCTGGAAGAGAAGATATTAAAAGTAATTGTCAATGGACTTTACAGTTCTAAAGATGTTTGCATCAATTTTTTAATCAAAGCCCTTGATTATTATGAAATGCCATCGTTCTTATGAAATACATTGCTTGCTTCTGCCATGGTCAGGTGATAAATGATGGCAAGACAAAGACTCCCTGGAACATGGAATAGCAGCCTCTCTCTCTCTCAGTGCATTATTTTATTTCTTATTTTCCTAAAAATTCCTTTAAGAACAAAATACACATGTAAGTTTCCAGAATTATCCTGAGGCAAGGTGTTCACAGTTCAGATTTCAGCCTCAGAAGGAACATGCTRATTGTAACTTCCACTACACATTAATTAAAAACAGAAGCATGGAAAAACAACAGGTAATGCAAATGTAATAAATTTATCACATAAAGATCATACTTGCAACCTAACACTTCTTGGTCCAGATGAAACGGTTCCCATATTGCTGTACATCCCAGATTCTTCACACAAATTTCTTCAAACACTTAAAATCCAAGCTTCCCAGGACTCTTAGCTGAGATTTGGTGCAGAACTGGCTCTGTAATTGAGCTGCTCTGCTTTGGGGCACACTTTGGCTGCTGTTTCTTTCATTTGCTGAAACCACGCAGTCGATGTATCTGCCATGGCACAGGAGGATCACACACCGAATCACAGGAGGCAGAAATGCCCTAAATATGATCTGAGTCTTTCAGCAGCACGAGCACTCTCCAACACAGTAAGCCCAGGGAATGCAGTTGGGTGGGAAATCCAGTTCAGGAAAGATCTAATGAAGTCTGGACAGAAGAAGTCAGAAGCAACATGCAATTCCATTGATGCCTTTTCCTAAGGCCATTTAAATTCCAGCTCCATTATTTCTTCAGTGACAACCAAAATTAGGGGATAAAGTGATACAGACCACACACTGTAATGATTTTTGCAAAGACTTTTGAATTGCTTCCTGACTTTCATTTGGTTCACTGAAGGGTTCTGTGCCTCTGTATCACTCGTCTTCTTATTCACTTTCTATCACCACATCTGCAAAAGACTAAACAACCAAGAGGAAGTGAAAATTAAACACACACAGGAACTGGGTACAGACACAGCTCCATCTGACACTGGAGATTCTGAAAATTGTGGTTTCAGATCTCTGGTGGCTTGTACAGAATCACAGAAGCACAGAGTAGGTGAGTTTGGAAATGACCTGCAGAGATCACGTGGTCCAACCTCTCTGCTCAAGAAGGGATTCCTGGGGCTGGTTGGCCAGAGCCTCTTCCAGAGGCTTTTGAATATGTGCAAGGATGGAGCATCACCTCCATATTCCATCACCTCCCCAGGTAAAACTATCTGTCAGACACAGGGAGAAGTTTGGGACTCAATGGCCTTACTGCATTTCTCTCTCCATTTGATATCTTCTTGGAAATATACCTTGATTGGCTAAGAGACATAAGCTGCAACACAAGGAACTGCCATTAAATGTATGAAAATTGTATTATTACCCTAATTGGTGTCATGCAATAAAGTTTATCAAGGCATGACACCAATTAGGGTAATAACACAATTTTCATATATTTAATGACAATTAAACCATTGCTGAAACCAACTCCCAGCTGTACTTGTACAGACTAAAACCCCACAACAGAATGGTTTGAAATTGGAGGAGGAATTCAAGGAAGTGTGCAATTCTATAAATGAAGGTTTTCAGCACAATGGGGAACTGAGTGCGACAGGATGTTCCTTGAGAAAAGGACAATAAAGTCATGGGGTGCTGATAAAGACTTCGGTAGTTAACCCAAGAGAAGAAATATGAATTTGCTTATCCAGCTTGAACTGCCTGATAGACAGGTCAGGAAGGTCTGTTCTAATGCTTAATTGTGGTTGAAAATCTCAGTGACAATGAGTGGCCATGAATATTCCAGCTCTCTGAAACTCAGACTAATAGTAAGAAGCTGTTTTGCCTTGAGATGAAGCAGGTGCCATACAGCATCATGAGAGGATGTGGTCCAAACCCACTAAGAGCAGTTATCAGGTGGAACATCTCTGCACTGCCCGAAGGTGTTAAAAGTCAAGGCTCGTTCTGATGAAAACTCCCACTGTGGTTTCATATTTTTATGTCAGTTGTTTTTAATACCATCTTTGGCCCATTTCCAACCCCCACCTTTCATCTCTGTTCATCTGTCCTGTGCAATAATTCACTGACAACAGGGCTCAGAACTGTATCAGTTTAGTCCCAAGGATGTGCACAGATGGCACCAAACCTGACCCTCTACTCCCACTGCGACCACTACAGGGTGGTCCTGCAGCCCTGGACTCTCCTGTCCCATCTGTGACACACGTGGGCAGGCCCTGCAGCTCCAGGCTGTGCAAGATCTGCAGCAAAGCTGTTTCCTCTTCCACTAAACCACTGCACAGGGGAATACAACAGAGCCTTCATTCCTTCTCAGTCCCTAGTCCCCTGCCTTCACCTGGGAGGGCAGTGGGAGGCTCACTGGAGCAAAATGTTGCCCATAAATAAAGCCAGGCTCATTGCAGGTCCTTGAGCATGGGCCAGCTGGTGACAGTGCCCCTTGTAGAGACGCCCTGGCCAGCAGAACATTCACCAGTGACAGGTGAGCATGGCACTGAGGAGACCCAGCAGTGCCCACTCCTCACTGGCCCCTCAATCACTTGGAGGTGGAAGTACCAGGAAGCTCCAGGAGTGCTGGTGTCCTGCCGTGTTGTCCCTCCAGCAGCTTTCATGACTCTTGGCATCCCCAATAAGGACCAGGCCCTATGGACGTGGTGGCCAAGGGTCAGGAGGGCTTTGCAGGGACAAGGCTGCCCCAGAGGGACAGGCAAACATGGCTCATGCTCTGGGCTCAGAGGGTGAGGAAGTGACAGCGGGGGCTCTGCAGGCGCAGCGGCCGCAGTGGGGCTGAGGCAAGGCCGCACTGGCCACGGCCGCTCATTGTGGGAAAGGCCCTGCCAGTCCCAGCCCTGCAGCAGGACCAGTCCCAGCAGGGCTGCAAGCCACGGGCCAGGCAGCTCTTGAAGTGCTGGGCAGGGCTCAGCCCACAGTGGACACTGCAAGGAGAGGCTGTTGCTGTAGTGCCCCAAGCAATGCTGGGCTGGGGGGATGTGCCAGGCTGTGCCCTGCTCACCCAGCCTTCCTCCCTCTCCTCCTCCTCATGCTGCTGCTGCAGGATGAGCCAGGGGATGGCTTTACCTTGGGGCTCAGCACTGCAGGGCTGCTGAGCGGGGCAGGACAGGGCCCATCCTGGGCACAGGGCAGGACCCAGGGGAAAGGATGTGTGGAGCAGCCGTGCTGCACTGAGGATCACAGCTGCTTTGGGGAGGGCAGCAGGACCATAGCTTCCTCCAGCTCCCATGGACCTCTGAGCAAAGGGGGCAATTCCCAACCCCTTTAAAGTAGTGTGTATTATAGTGAGAGACCTGGCAGATGCTCAAGTGCTTTGGAGAGCCAGAGGTATCTATCAGGGATAACACAGCCACCCAAAACAGGCTGTGGTACGAGAAAGTTTCCCTGGCTAAGACTCAAAAGAGCCCATTGATTTGGGATGGTTTGAGCTTGGGCACTGCTGGTGCTGAGACCCCACAGACCTAACAGTCCCATAGCAAGACACCTCCCTCCACCCCAGCATCCCAATAGCCCAGGGACATGCCATGGGGCAGGACAGGGTCCCCTCCCTCGCCTGGTATCTGGGGGTCCTGAGAGTGTTGTCTGTCTGTGTCCCAGTGTCACGACTCACCGGTGACACTCAGGTTCTGGAGAGCACTGAGGGCAGAGTTCCTCCCTCAGCTGCTGTTGTCCTTATGCTGGTATCCACATGTGACTGTGGATACTGTGCTCCCTCTTGTCATGGTGAAGAGCATGTAGCAGCTCCCCTTTCCCTGCTGGGCTTTCAGGCTGTGCACCTGCATCCAGTCCTTGCAGAAGATGATTTGGTTGGCAGAAATCTTCCAGCCAATTATGCACCAAAACCTGTTCCCCGTCCTGTGCAGCATGGGGGCTGCTTTTAAAGGCAGGAGCTGGGAGGTCACCTGGAGATGAGGGCACAGGGATCGCCTGAGAGACTGTTGCTGTTGCAAGAGCAGAATCTGGGAGGGGAAGAATTTCCTCTCAAGGGGTTCACACATGGGAAACAAACAACTCTTCCCTTCCCATCTCCATCTCCACACAACTTCCTCTATGCGACCTATCCCTGTACTCACCATTCCCTGGGCAGCTGCAGATGTCCTGAGCTGGCATGCCAGCACCTGCACTGTGGGGCACAGAGTGGTCTGGTGACACAGGCAGCAGCCCTGCTCTGCCCTGTGCCCCTGCCAACGTTCCCACTGTTGAGTCTTGGCTGGGCCAGCACCTTCTCACCATGTAACTCCATCCTGCATGTCCTTTGTCTCTGGACTTGACACCTCCCCAAGTACATTTTGGTTGAGTTTGTGGTTCCAGGTGGATGCCTCTGGCGCCCTAAAGCACTTGAGCATCTGCCAGGTCTCTCACTATAATATACAATACTTTAAAGGGGTTGGGAATTGCCCCCTTTGCTCAGAGGTCCATGGGAGCTGGAGGAAGCTATGGTCCTGCTGCCCTCCCCAAAGCAGCTCTGCCTCTCAGTGGAGAACAGCTGCTCCACTCACCCTTTCCCCTGGGTCCTGCCCTGTGCCCAGGATGGGCCCTGTCCTGACCCACTCAGCAGCCCTCCAGGACACACTTCCATCCTTCCGCCTGGATCTCTGTGTCCAACACCCCCTCCCTTCTCCAGACTCACAGGGCATCCACAACAGGATGGTGGGGAGCTCAGGGCAGGAGCTTTGACACCTCCTCTCCCAGATTGTCCCAAAGCAGCTCCATCCCCCTGTACAAGTCTTGTACCTCTGGCATATCCCTCTGCCAGTTTGGGCAAGGACGGATGGGATCAGCAGAATCCTCTGGAGGGACGGATGGAGCCAGGGGAGAACCAATTGCAGTTTAAGTGCCTGCAGCCCTCCAGGTTCCACCTTCACTGCTCTGCTTGAACCCGCAAGGATTCTGCAAATGCCTCTCTGAGAGAGGGACTCTCCCTGCTCAAGCACCAGGAGAGTTCAGGGCCTTGTGTTTGCATCGCTAAACCCTCTCCAAGCCTTGAGATTTTGGGGATGTGATTGCACACCAAACCCTGGGCTGAACTTAGGCTGTTTCTGGAGGACAGTCCAGATCTTGCCTTTTTTCATTGCTTTTCCTGTGTTAAAACAAACAAAAAAAATCTTTTTAGTGGAAAATCACTTGTTCCTTTGTGATGCAGCATTTGAAAGGGGTTGTTCTGCTCCCTCTTAATTGTTGTCTTGAATCAATTTTGCTCATCTTGGGAAAACAGGATTAAAAATGGCTCTGACTTGTCTTTTGCATTTTTCTTCCAAACTGCCATGTTTTGTTCCAAACACTCAGCAGATTTCCCACATCTTATGTGCTCTGGAATCAACTGTAGTTCCTTTTTTTTTTTTTCTTTAAAGCTTTTATTYTCATTTTCTTTCTGATACCCCAAGGTTTGTTCAAGGCTGGAGAATCATAGAATCGTAGAAAGCTTAGGTTTGGAAGTGACCATAAGTATCATCTCATTCCATGCCTCTGCCATGGTCAGGGACACTTTCCTATAGACCAGGTGGCTCCAAGCCCTGACCAGAAAATTTTGACCAGGTCAGTCACTCCAGGCACATTTAGAGACACAAATGAAACCTATGGGAACACCCTTTAGAATACTGAAGTTGCACTGGAATTAAATTTCTCCAAAATGTGTAGTGGCCTGGGGAGATGTCACGCCAGGGGACAAAGGAGATGCAGGATGGAGCTGCATGGATGGGAAGGTGCTGGCCCAGCCAAGACTCATCACTGGGAATGTAGACAGGGACATAGGGCAGAACTGGGTTGGTGTCTGTGTGACCAAACCCCTCTGTGCCCTACAGTGCAAGTGCCAGTGTGCCAGCCCAGGACATCTGCAACTGCCCCGGGGATTGGTGAGTACAGGGATAGGTCACATCAAGGGAGTTTTATGGGGATGGAGATGGGAAGGGAGAAGGGCTTTGTTCCCCACAGGTGAACCTCTGTCACACGGAGAGTGAAAGCTAAAGACAAATCCTGCCTTAACTTCAGATTTTGGCAGCAGTTTAAATTTAAAGAATCCTGTTGGTTTGCAAGTTCCAATGATGGCAAATCAGATATATTTATAGAAACTAATTAATTATTTAAAAGATAAAAGATAACAGATGATAGATCTTAATTAGAGGTACTACAGAATATTAAACTAAAAAGAACAACTAAAAGATTATAGTATAACATAAAACAGTGCATGATATTAAGGTATGTATATTAAAACTAGCAAAAGAAATAGCGTAGATAAGGACTCAAATGTAACCTACAATTGAAATGTTGTATCGGTCTGAAAGACAAGTGTTTGCCAATGAAGGCAGGGACCTCCCTTGAGTGGTGGATATGATCCCCCCTTCCCTCCAAATTATTATAACTTTGAAATCACAGGGCTTTCGGGCAAAGATATGGGAGAAGGGAACAACAGTTTTTACTAGTTTGCATTGAAAGGTAAACAAACTACGATAGCAACAACCAACGCAACCACAAACCCAGCAACAGCCCTCTCAGGTCTGTCAGGTACTCTCCCCTTTGGTGCAGTTACAGTCCCAGTCAGCAGGGGCGCTGTTGGCTCCCGGCCAGGCAGGGTGGGTGCGATGATTCCCCCGTGGCTGCAGGGGGCGCTGTGGCGCGGGTCCCAGCAGGTTTAGCTCTCATGTGGCTGATGGCCGGCACAAACTGGCAGAGATGGATGGGAAAAAAGTTCCCCTACAAACTCACAAGGGAAGCTGATCCTGGTGCTCCCTCTGGATAGCAAGAAACCTCAGAGCGCCAGATGGGCACAGAGACGAGCAGAATCCTGCAGCTGTAGAAGAGATGTATCAGAACTGAACCATGGTAGCTGGAATCACTGGGGTCCCGGCAAGGCACAGGGGCAAAAAGCCACAGTGCAGCAAACAGGAACCGACGGCAGGACGCTGGGTTCTGCAGCAGCAGACGGGCGAGCTCTCTCCCCCACAGGCAGCATGTCCACCATTCTCCCCCAAGACAAGCAGGGCAGGAAGTGAAGTTATCCCCTGCCCCATACACATACATACGCCCTCCCCAAGCCCAAAACTCCCGCAGGAACTTCCCTCTCTCCAAAGAGAGGAAAATGCAGTAGTCAAGGCTTATCGCGCAGAAGATCGCGCGATGTACGGGCAGATAGGACCCCTCTCCCTATAGCCAATAATGCTGAATTTATGATGTAAGCAGGTGGATATGGCGCTATGAGACCTAGGGTATTTAATGGCCTGTGATTCAGCAATAAACGCCATTTGACATCCATCATATTGATGAGAGTGTTCAGTGGACCGAGCGGTCAGAGAGTGACCGCCGTGCCTTGCCGTGAACCAGATCGCTACGCCATTCGAAGCAAATGGCTACAAGTGGTGCCAAAACTTGGGAATGCGCCTGGAAGAGGCGGAAACCCGGGAGCGCACCCAGAAGAAGCGCCTGGAATAAGCGCTCTGGATTCGGGAAGAAGCACCTGGAATAAGTGTTCCGGGCTCGGGTATCGCCTGGACGAGCGGGCGGTGGCCGAGGCGGCGGGACCTACCCCGGCAGGGAGGACACTCCCACACCTGCAGGAGGATGGAGGCTCTTGCGAAGGTGAATCATTTACACTCGCAGTGGGGTATCGAATGCAAAGGAAAGGATTTTACGCTCGCTATTGCGAGGCTGCTGCAGATTGGGGTCATAGACCAACCGGTAGAGATTCTCCACCCTGAGGTGTGGGACAAATGCACGAAGATGCTAGCTGAGGAGACCATGTCTTCAGGCTCAGGAAAATATTTAAAAGCTTGGGGGAAAGTTGTAAGAGCCCTCCAGAAAGCCATCCAGGAGCAGGAAACCTGGAGGGCGGCTAGAAACTGCTTGCTGGCTACCCCAAGGCTGGGAGTCGGGGCCGCTGTGCGGACCCCGCTCCCCTCAGGCAGCAACGGCTCCGCCGAGCCTACAAATATACAAAGACAATCCAATTCCCCAACCCCCGAATTCCGACCCGCTCGC
>NW_026624932.1:21589-22780 GCF_030028575.1 Malurus melanocephalus | reverse complement strand
ATTTAAGGCATGAACCATTTCATTCCCTGACATTTTCCCAAAGCCCAATAAAGTCCTTTTGGGTCCTTGAAATACCCTCTCTGAGGTGATCTATGCCAAGGATACATGGGGGCTACTGGGCCAGTGACAATGGAATTTTTTTGCCACTCATGCCATCAAGATCACTTCAGCTCCCAGTACAGTCCTGTTGGGATCCCCTGCCACTCCAGAAATAGAGATGAATTCTGCCTCTACATGTTGGCATCAGGGTACATTGTGCACCAGTGTCAACTAAGGCCTGACATTCTTGTGGCTCTGCTGTGCCAGGCCATGGATCCACACAGTCCAATAACTCCCACGGTCCCTTTCCCACACCTGGCCCTCTATTTCGGGTCACAAAGCTCGTTGCTCACTTCTTGTAAATATGATCTGGAGGTCCCTTAAAGAGGATCAGAAGTGACATCAGCCCTTCATTTCTGCCTGAAAACTTGCCCACTGGAAACTGGAGTAGCATTTTTCCTTGAAGAGTTTTCTGCCTGAGAGACTGTTGGAAGAACCGAAGGAAGACAAGCACAGCCGATGATGATCAGCGAGTCTCGATTTTATTTTGGGACCTCTGCCCTTTATAATCAAGATAATAAGCTCATACATATTACAAAAGAAT
The DNA here is from genome assembly GCF_030028575.1 of Malurus melanocephalus. Classification (NCBI taxonomy): domain Eukaryota; kingdom Metazoa; phylum Chordata; class Aves; order Passeriformes; family Maluridae; genus Malurus; species Malurus melanocephalus. The sequence goes on along the minus strand of NW_026624932.1, from coordinate 22,137 downwards.
AGCTCATCATTGGACAATGCAATAATGGTCAATCCTACCCCTATGAGTCCACTTGCGGTTGCATTTCTTCATACTTCTGCTGATCTCGTCTTTGGCTAATAATAACAGTCAGCCACACATATTGCAAAAGCACCCTCATGTATGCACTTGCGGTTACAGTTCCTCTTTCCTTTGATAATTTTATCTTTCTTACATCTTCATTCACCTTCTGCTATTGTATAACAGCAGGGTCCAAGGACACACTCTCCTTGAAGTCCCCTCTAGCTCAATTCTAGCTCAACTAGCTGAATCTCATCATGTCCTCCTTTACTCAGCAGCCATTCCTCAACAACATTCTCCACAAGAGACCCTTGTGAGACCTCAATGAGAGTGACCCCCATGAGACCCTTGTGAGACCTCAATGAGAGTGACCCCCATGAGACCCTTGTGAGACCCTCATGTGACCCCTGTGAGAGACCTCAGGTGTCCTCCAGCTGCACCTCAGGATTCACCAGAGAGCATAAGCCCCCAGGAAGAGCAGGCAGAAGGGACTCAGCACTCAGGGACAA